>NW_027475213.1:197500-201382 GCF_051020985.1 Nomia melanderi | reverse complement strand
AACGTCGCGAAACAATGTTCGACGGTTGCTCGGTTCCAATCGTGCGGCCGTTTCAATTTCTCGTGCGCTTCACCGTCCCTCCGTAACTCTGGCCGATCGCGTATACCGAAGAGCCGACACGCGCAAAAACCACAGGCATTGTATACTGTATATATATATGTTACAGTCACAGCCTTCGCGCGTTTTACTCTCCGACGCGGGGTTTCCACGACGAAAGAGAGACAGTTTCGTGGCGGGTGACTCGGCCGAATCGCTACGACGGGTATTTCTATTATAGAACGAATCATCGCCACCCTTTACCAGTGCCCGACGAAGGAATCACAAGGTCATCTGGAGTTTACAATGCCAGCGACGGTAATTCCAACGAAGACCCGATAAGTCAACTCATCGTTCTATTTCTCCCCGTACAGAAAAGCGAATCGACGCTAACGCACCTCGCGCAAGCACGAACGTTCTCTTCGCGTGGATCATCCCATCGTCGAAAGATGTAAAGACGCATTGGAGATCGTGGTCTCTGGCGGGCTCATTGCACGCCCCACTGCATATCTTTCCTCGAATCGAGAATGATTCGTCCACTAAGGCTGCGAAACTACGCGTCGAGGAAACTAGGGGAAAGAAGCGGGATGCGAGCGAAACGACAATACATTATGGAAACGTCGCGAAACAATGTTCGGCGGTTGCTCGTTTCCTCCTGCGGACGTTTCATTGCTCGGGCGCTTCACGTCCCTCCGTAACCTTCGCGCGATCGCGTGCCCCGGAGAGCCGGCAACCGGTGAACCACAGGCGTATAAACTATAGTCTTCTATAGCAAGCCTTCGGCGGTTACTCTCCGACGCGGGGATTCCACGACGAGAGAGAATTTCGTGGCGGGTGACATCGGTCGAAACGCTACGACGGGTATTTCTATTATAGAACGAATCATCGCCACCCTTTACCAGTGCCCGACGAAGGAATCACAAGGTCATCTGGAGTTTACAATGCCAGCGACGGTAATTCCAACGAAGACCCGATAAGTCAACTCATCGTTCTATTTCTCCCCGTACAGACAAGCGAATCAACGCTATCGCACCTCACGCATGCACGAACGTTCTCTTCGCGTGAATCGTCCCATCGTCGAAAGATATAGCCGCTTGGAGATCGTGGCCCATCAAGTTCTTCCGTAACTCCTGCGCGATCGCGTACCCCGGAGAGCAGGCAACCGGTGAACCACAGGCGTATAAACTATAGTCTTCTATAGCAAGCCTTCGCGTTTACTCTACGACGCGGGGATTCCACGACGAGAGAGATTTTCGTGGCGGGTGACACGGCCGAATCGCTACGACGGGTATTTCTATTATAGAACGAATCATCGCCACCCTTTACCAGTGCCCGACGAAGGAATCACAAGGTCATCTGGAGTTTACAATGCCAGCGACGGTAATTCCAACGAAGACCCGATAAGTCAACTCATCGTTCTATTTCTCCCCGTACAGAAAAGCGAATCGGCGCTATCGCACCTCACGCAAGCAGGAATGATCTCTTCGCGTGGATCGTCCCATCGTCGAAAGATGTAAGACGTACAGAAATCGTGGTCCATCACGATTATTCGTAACTCTCCGAGTCGCGTATCTGAGAGTAGGGCAAACGGAGAACCACAGGCATAAATAATACTATATATTTCTTATATATAGTTAGCCTTCGCGTTTTACTCTCCGACATGGGGATTCCACGACGAGAGAGAGTTTCGTGGCGGGTGACTCGGCCGAATCGCTACGACGGGTATTTCTATTATAGAACGAATCATCGCCACCCTTTACCAGTGCCCGACGAAGGAATCACAAGGTCATCTGGAGTTCACAATGCCAGCGACGGTAATTCCAACGAAGACCCGATAAGTCAACTCATCGTTCTATTTCTCCCCGTACAGAAAAGCGAATCGACGCTATCGCACCTCGCGCGAGCACGTAACTACTCTTCGCGTGGATCGTCCCATCGTCGAAAGATGTAAGACGCACGGAAATCGTGGCCCATCAACGTTTTTTTGTAACTCTGCCGATCGCGTATCACAGAGCCGAGACGCACATACCACAGGCGTATAATACCGTTTTCTTTCGTATGGTAAGCCTTCGCGTTTACTCTTCGGCGCGGGGTTTCCACGTCGAGAGAGACTTTCGTGGCGGGTGACATCGGTCGAAACGCTACGACGGGTATTACTATTATAGAACGAATCATCGCCACCCTTTACCAGTGCCCGACGAAGGAATCACAAGGTCATCTGGAGTTTACAATGCCAGCGACGGTAATTCCAACGAAGACCCGATAAGTCAACTCAACGTTCTATTTCTCCCCGTACAGAAAAGCGAATCGACGCTGTTGCACCTCACGCAAGCACG
This sequence comes from Nomia melanderi, assembly GCF_051020985.1. NCBI lineage: Eukaryota > Metazoa > Arthropoda > Insecta > Hymenoptera > Halictidae > Nomia > Nomia melanderi. The sequence continues at coordinate 199,010 of NW_027475213.1, read as the reverse complement.
AACGTTCTCTTCGCGTGGATCGTCCCATCGTCGAAAGATGTAAGACGCACGGAAATCGTGGCACATCACGTGTTTTCGGAACTCTGTCGACCGCGTATCTCAGAGACGACGCGCGCGAACCACTGGCATATACTATTATATATCGCGTTTTACCCTCCGACGCGGGGATTCCACGACGAGAGAGAGTTTCGTGAGCGGGTTGACTCGGAAGAAACGCTACGACGGGTATTTCTATTATAGAACGCATCATCGCCACCCTTTACCAGTGCCCGACGAAGGAATCACAAGGTCATCTGGAGTTTACAATGCCAGCGACGGTAATTCCAACGAAGACCCGATAAGTCAACTCAACGTTCTATTTCTCCCCGTACAGAAAAGCGAATCGACGCAATCGCACCATACGCGTGCACGTAACAACTCTTCGCGTGGATCGTCCCATCGTCGAGAGACGTAAGTTTCCATACTATGAATTCGCGTTTTACTCTCCGACGCGGGGATTCCACGACGAGAGAGAGTTTCGTGAGCGGGTTGACTCGGAAGAAACGCTACGACGGGTATTTCTATTATAGAACGCATCATCGCCACCCTTTACCAGTGCCCGACGAAGGAATCACAAGGTCATCTGGAGTTTACAATGCCAGCGACGGTAATTCCAACGAAGACCCGATAAGTCAACTCAACGTTCTATTGCTCCCCGTACAGAAAAGCGAATCGACGCAATCGCACCATACGCGTGCACGTAACAACTCTTCGCGTGGATCGTCCCATCGTCGAGAGACGTAAGTTTCCATACTATGAATTCGCGTTTTACTCTCCGACGCGGGGATTCCACGACGAGAGAGAGTTTCGTGAGCGGGTTGACTCGGAAGAAACGCTACGACGGGTATTTCTATTATAGAACGCATCATCGCCACCCTTTACCAGTGCCCGACGAAGGAATCACAAGGTCATCTGGAGTTTACAATGCCAGCGACGGTAATTCCAACGAAGACCCGATAAGTCAACTCAACGTTCTATTACTCCCCGTACAGAAAAGCGAATCGACGCAATCGCACCATACGCGTGCACGTAACAACTCTTCGCGTGGATCGTCCCATCGTCGAGAGACGTAAGTTTCATAGTAAGCCTTCGGCGTTTTACTCTCCGACGCGGGGATTCCACGACGAGAGAGAGAGTTTCGTGAGCGGGTTGACTCGGAAGAAACGCTACGACGGGTATTTCTATTATAGAACGCATCATCGCCACCCTTTACCAGTGCCCGACGAAGGAATCACAAGGTCATCTGGAGTTTACAATGCCAGCGACGGTAATTCCAACGAAGACCCGATAAGTCAACTCAACGTTCTATTTCTCCCCGTACAGAAAAGCGAATCGACGCAATCGCACCATACGCGTGCACGTAAACAACTCTTCGCGTGGATCGTCCCATCGTCGAGAGACGTAAGTTTTCATAGTATTAATTCGCGTTTTACTCTCCGACGCGGGGATTCCACGACGAGAGAGAGTTTCG
>NW_027475213.1:187500-192500 GCF_051020985.1 Nomia melanderi | reverse complement strand
ACCGGTCCGCTCGAACCGACGTGCTCTCTTATAGTAACCAAACGGGCGGCCGCGACGACCGCGGCGCCGGCCGCTCAGCACGGGCGCTTATGGTGGTAAACTGCCGCGCGTACAGACCAACCGGCCGGGCTGCTGGTACTTAGCCGCTGAAACTATGGTCGATTCGAACATATATTAACATACGATTTTTATTCGATAAATCGTTATTGTACATATTAAACGTTAGTTTCCACCGAAAGAAAAATTTTTTAGAATTTTTTTTTTCCAAAAATTGCAAGAGTAAACTTTTTTAATATTCGATTTAAAAATTTTTAAATGCTTAATCCTTACATTAAACTACTGGGAGAACTCAGAAATCATAATGAAAAAAATTACAAAAATTTATTTTTCTCAGAAACTCCGAAAAACAGAGTGGTCGAATCCGTGCAAGCCGGAATTTTTCTAAGTCCCCACGGTCAAGAGTAAACTTTTTTAATAAGCGTTTTAAAATTATTTCAATGTTTAATCCATGCGTAAACATGACGTTTATTAACGTTTTTAACATTAAAAAAAATTACAAAAATTTATTTTTCAAAAAAAATGGAAAAAACCGATTCGTCGGAGCGAGGTGTCCAGCCCGTGCGGTAATTCCAGCAGGCGAATCGGACTTCCCGAAATTTTTCTAAGTCCCACGGTCGACACCAACTTTTTTAATAAGCGTTTTAAAATTATTTCAATGTTTAATCCATGCGTAAACATGACGTTTATTAACGTTTTTAACATTAAAAAAAATTACAAAAATTTATTTTTCGGAAAAAATGGAAAAAACCGATTCGTCGGAGCGAGGTGTCCAGCCCGTGCGGTAATTCCAGCAGGCGAATCGGACTTCCCGAAATTTTTCTAAGTCCCACGGTCGACACCAACTTTTTTAATAAGCGTTTTAAAATTATTTCAATGTTTAATCCATGCGTAAACATGACGTTTATTAACGTTTTTAACATTAAAAAAAATTACAAAAATTTATTTTTCAAAAAAAATGGAAAAAACCGATTCGTCGGAGCGAGGTGTCCAGCCCGTGCGGTAATTCCAGCAGGCGAATCGGACTTCCCGAAATTTTTCTAAGTCCCACGGTCGACACCAACTTTTTTAATAAGCGTTTTAAAATTATTTCAATGTTTAATCCATGCGTAAACATGACGTTTATTAACGTTTTTAACATTAAAAAAAATTACAAAAATTTATTTTTCGGAAAAAATGGAAAAAACCGATTCGTCGGAGCGAGGTGTCCAGCCCGTGCGGTAATTCCAGCAGGCGAATCGGACTTCCCGAAATTTTTCTAAGTCCCACGGTCGACACCAACTTTTTTAATAAGCGTTTTAAAATTATTTCAATGTTTAATCCATGCGTAAACATGACGTTTATTAACGTTTTTAACATTAAAAAAAATTACAAAAATTTATTTTTCGGAAAAAATGGAAAAAACCGATTCGTCGGAGCGAGGTGTCCAGCCCGTGCGGTAATTCCAGCAGGCGAATCGGACTTCCCGAAATTTTTCTAAGTCCCACGGTCGACACCAACTTTTTTAATAAGCGTTTTAAAATTATTTCAATGTTTAATCCATGCGTAAACATGACGTTTATTAACGTTTTTAACATTAAAAAAAATTACAAAAATTTATTTTTCAAAAAAAATGGAAAAAACCGATTCGTCGGAGCGAGGTGTCCAGCCCGTGCGGTAATTCCAGCAGGCGAATCGGACTTCCCGAAATTTTTCTAAGTCCCACGGTCGACACCAACTTTTTTAATAAGCGTTTTAAAATTATTTCAATGTTTAATCCATGCGTAAACATGACGTTTATTAACGTTTTTAACATTAAAAAAAATTACAAAAATTTATTTTTCGGAAAAAATGGAAAAAACCGATTCGTCGGAGCGAGGTGTCCAGCCCGTGCGGTAATTCCAGCAGGCGAATCGGACTTCCCGAAATTTTTCTAAGTCCCACGGTCGACACCAACTTTTTTAATAAGCGTTTTAAAATTATTTCAATGTTTAATCCATGCGTAAACATGACGTTTATTAACGTTTTTAACATTAAAAAAAATTACAAAAATTTATTTTTCGGAAAAAATGGAAAAAACCGATTCGTCGGAGCGAGGTGTCCAGCCCGTGCGGTAATTCCAGCAGGCGAATCGGACTTCCCGAAATTTTTCTAAGTCCCACGGTCGACACCAACTTTTTTAATAAGCGTTTTAAAATTATTTCAATGTTTAATCCATGCGTAAACATGACGTTTATTAACGTTTTTAACATTAAAAAAAATTACAAAAATTTATTTTTCGGAAAAAATGGAAAAAACCGATTCGTCGGAGCGAGGTGTCCAGCCCGTGCGGTAATTCCAGCAGGCGAATCGGACTTCCCGAAATTTTTCTAAGTCCCACGGTCGACACCAACTTTTTTAATAAGCGTTTTAAAATTATTTCAATGTTTAATCCATGCGTAAACATGACGTTTATTAACGTTTTTAACATTAAAAAAAATTACAAAAATTTATTTTTCAAAAAAAATGGAAAAAACCGATTCGTCGGAGCGAGGTGTCCAGCCCGTGCGGTAATTCCAGCAGGCGAATCGGACTTCCCGAAATTTTTCTAAGTCCCACGGTCGACACCAACTTTTTTAATAAGCGTTTTAAAATTATTTCAATGTTTAATCCATGCGTAAACATGACGTTTATTAACGTTTTTAACATTAAAAAAAATTACAAAAATTTATTTTTCGGAAAAAATGGAAAAAACCGATTCGTCGGAGCGAGGTGTCCAGCCCGTGCGGTAATTCCAGCAGGCGAATCGGACTTCCCGAAATTTTTCTAAGTCCCACGGTCGACACCAACTTTTTTAATAAGCGTTTTAAAATTATTTCAATGTTTAATCCATGCGTAAACATGACGTTTATTAACGTTTTTAACATTAAAAAAAATTACAAAAATTTATTTTTCAAAAAAAATGGAAAAAACCGATTCGTCGGAGCGAGGTGTCCAGCCCGTGCGGTAATTCCAGCAGGCGAATCGGACTTCCCGAAATTTTTCTAAGTCCCACGGTCGACAACAACTTTTTTAATAAGCGTTTTAAAATTATTTCAATGTTTAATCCATGCGTAAACATGACGTTTATTAACGTTTTTGACATTAAAAAAAATTACAAAAATTTATTTTTCGGAAAAAATGGAAAAAACCGATTCGTCGGAGCGAGCTGTCCAGGCCGTGCGGTAATGCCAGCAGGCGATCCGGGGTACTCGAAATTTTTCTAAGTCCCGACGGTCAAGAGTAAACTTTTTCATCACATATTTCAAAATTTTTTTAATGTTTAATCCACGCATAAAAACGCAGTTTATTAACGTTTTTAACGTTGAGAAAATTGACAAAAATTTTTTTTTCACTGAAAATGGAAAAAATGTATCGGTCGATGCGGGCTATCCAGGCCGTGCGGTAATTCCAGCAGGCGATCCGGGGTACTCGAAATTTTTCTAAGTCCCGACGGTCAAGAGTAAACTTTTTCATCACATATTTCAAAATTTTTTTAATGTTTAATCCACGCATAAAAACGCAGTTTATTAACGTTTTTAACGTTGAGAAAATTGACAAAAATTTTTTTTTCACTGAAAATGGAAAAAATGTATCGGTCGATGCGGGCTGTCCATGCCGTGCGGTAATTCCAGCCGGCGATCCGAGGTACTCGAAATTTTTCTAAGTCCGAACGGTCAAGAGTAAACTTTTTCATCACATATTTCAAAATTTTTTTAATGTTTAATCCACGCATAAAAACGCAGTTTATTAACGTTTTTAACGTTGAGAAAATTGACAAAAATTTTTTTTTCACTGAAAATGGAAAAAATGTATCGGTCGATGCGGGCTATCCAGGCCGTGCGGTAATTCCAGCAGGCGATCCGGGGTACTCGAAATTTTTCTAAGTCCCGACGGTCAAGAGTAAACTTTTTCATCACATATTTCAAAATTTTTTTAATGTTTAATCCACGCATAAAAACGCAGTTTATTAACGTTTTTAACGTTGAGAAAATTGACAAAAATTTTTTTTTCACTGAAAATGGAAAAAATGTATCGGTCGATGCGGGCTGTCCAGGCCGTGCGGTAATTCCAGCCGGCGATCCGAGGTACTCGAAATTTTTCTAAGTCCGAACGGTCAAGAGTAAACTTTTTCATCACATATTTCAAAATTTTTTCAATGTTTAATCCACGCATAAAAACGCAGTTTATTAACGTTTTTAACGTTGAGAAAATTGACAAAAATTTTTTTTTCACTGAAAATGGAAAAAATGTATCGGTCGATGCGGGCTGTCCAGGCCGTGCGGTAATTCCAGCCGGCGATCCGAGGTACTCGAAATTTTTCTAAGTCCGAACGGTCAAGAATAAACTTTTTTATTACATGTTTTAAAAATTTTTCAATGCTTAATCCGTGCATAAGAGTGCAGTTTATTAACGTTTTTAAGGTTGAAAAAATTGACAAAAATTTTTTTTTCTCTGAAAATGAAAAAAATGTATCGGTCGAAGCGGGCTGTCCAGGCCGCGCGGTAATGCCAGCAGGTCGAACGCGGCGACCCGAAATTTTTCTAAGTCCCTGCGGTCAAGAATAAACTTTTTTATTATGCGTTTTAAAAATTTTTCGGCGCTTAATCCATGGATAAAAAGGCAGCCCGAACACGTTTTTAACGTTGAAAAAATTGACCAAAATTTTTTTTTCACAAAAACTGCGAAAAACAGATCGACCGAATCTACTTTTCTCCGTCTCGCGGTAAGTCGAACCGGCCAAACCGGCTGACTCGAAATTTTTCCAAGTCCCAACGGTCAGGAATAAAATTTTTCAAAATTCGGTTTAAAAATTTTCCAACGCTTAAGTCGTGTACGAATAACGATGAAAAAATGTACAAAATTTTTTTTTATCTCGTTATTTTTCAAAGTTCCAGCGGCGTATTGCTTTTCAACTGAGCGAAAAAAAACGGAGAAACGAACGA
>NW_027475213.1:167500-182500 GCF_051020985.1 Nomia melanderi | reverse complement strand
TCACACCATTCACAGCGGCATACTCACTCAATTCACTCACATAACCATCCCAATCAACCCCTTTACTGGACCACCTACGCCCGGCCATAAAAACATTCTCGCACACACTTTCACCAATCACTCTGACATTTATCACGTTATGATCACTCACGCCCCATTCGCTCTTAACTTCCCATTCAAACTCGCACCTGGCCCACGCATCATTCACCAGAGTGACATCAATGTCACTCTGCCCATGCACACCCGCAAACGTAAACCACTCACTCGGCTCATTCAACACACGCATTCCAGATCCAATTACCCAGTCCTCAATCATCTCACCACGCAACACATTCTCTCTAGAATGCAGGTCGCCCTTGCTGAACCACAAGGGCGACACTGCATTCGCATCCATACCCACTAACAACCTCTTTCCCATCACACGCACTCTCACACGTTCCAGATACTCCAGGTACGGACCAATTTCTTGGCCGTACCTGCAATAAACGGAAACCACATACACTTCACCAAAGTCCCCCTTTATCCACACACACACCCCATGCTCGTCAGTCAGCTCACTGACACACAGGGACTCCAATCGTACATCATTCACAACAATAGCGGCCTTCTTCTGGCCCGCTTCCGAAACATACACATTCATACCTAAGGGTAATCCCTTCACACATCCATCAACGGCAACATACGGCTCCTGCAGTATGGCCACATTCACTCGTTTCTCATTCATCAACACACCCAAATCACACATAACAGCATACGCTCTCTGACAATTACACTGGATCGCATTTAGCACACATACAGACATTAATCAACACTTATACGCGCACGTTCTCGCTCAGCCATTCTAACATATTCCGGGCACTCAAACGACGTAACCGGATGGTCACTCTTTCTCCCCTTTATTTTGCAGTTTCTGCAACACTCACTCATTTTACACGCATTCCTTAAGTGTCCAAACTCTCCACACTTCTGACACACACTCTCTTTCTCACGACACTCTTTGGCCATGTGCCCAAATGCACAACACTTGTGGCACCTCAGCACATTCACAAACTCTTTCAACTTGCACGCACGCCATCCCACATACACGCGTCCCGCACTCATCAATTTACTCCACATTCTTACACTTAGCTCTAACACAACATTTCCCACGCTCGCATCCTTTTTGTTGGTCCTATTGACCACACGCACACGCTCTTTAAACTCACTCTCACTAACGCATTCACTCAGGTTCTTACTATATAACTCATTCATTAGCACATCGTTCGTCATTTCACACGGCACATCAAACACAATAACTTTCGCTCCTATCTTTTTCGGCTCATTCACACTCATACCAATTTCTTCGAACCTCTTACACTCTCTCATTTTCTTCATCTCATTCGCGCTGACCGTTTCGACGGCGATTCCTCCGCTTCGCGTCTTTCGAACGGCTTTTACACGCACATTCAAACATCCACTCACTTCTTTCAACACGCGCTCCTTCACTTGCTCGCTAGTCATTTTTACACTTTCATCCTTGGGTTTGATCACAACAGCAAACCGCTTCTCATTCGCACCCAACATCGGCTCATTCATCCTTACAGTCCTTGCATTCGTACTTACATTCACACCCGCGACACTCGCATAAGATTTCTCATTCACACTCTGGACGGGACGACATACATTGACAGACTCACGCTTCACACATTCATCCAATCTACCTTTTAATCTTTCATTCTCACACATAAGCTTAACTAAACACTGTTCATACTCACTCATACATCCTAAAACAACCTCACTCACATTCTTACTGACACGGTTGGTATCACTCAGAACACACTTACGCACACGATCACCAATAGCACGCATCACACTCATAACATCACACTCCACATCACAATCACGCACAGTTATAGCACTCGCACACAGATCCGCTCCAACATTCAACTCACCACGCACACTCTCATCCTCACTCATATCACATTCACTCATTACATTCTCATCGGTCCGCGGGCGCTTTGATCCCGCACTACTGTCCCTGCTGTTTCTGCGTCTGCGCACGCTGACGCTCCTACTGCGCGAGGTACTAGCCGTCGCCTCGTCGGCGCGACTAGTCCTCGCCTCCTCCACCTTTTCCTCCTTCTTCTCCTCCCTCTCCTCCTTCTTCCCCACCTTCCTCTCTGTCTTCTTCCCCTTTTCCCCCCCAATAATTGATTTTAGAGAATACTTTTTGTCCATAGTAAATCCCACGAGAAGGGTCGATATAACTTCGCCCCGTGGGGTGACGCCCATTCCCACGGGGAGGGCTACTACACACGGGATTCGCCTGGTGTCCCGCGGGGGGCCGCTAGAGACCGGTGCACCCACCAGCCACGTATCCACAGTGTTAGTGCAAGGCGGATACGCGCCCTTCGCCGCGCGCCATAGCTTGAGCAAGGGATTTATTATAGAGGTTTATCTCCTCGCGGCCCAGCCGGTTAAGGCAAGACCCCCGGCCGGTCTGTCGCGCGTACCACCGGGACAGAGGGTTATTAGGCCCCCTGGCCCGGTGGGTCGTTGCTAACGACAGCCGGTTACGGTATTCTAGTGCTCGGGAACCCCGGGAGCGCAAAGTCCCGAACCGCCATCTACCGGCGGCCCCTGGGGGGAGTAGATAGGGACATGTAGTCTAGGCGTTGCTCAGGAGAGCATACCGCACCTCGAGGTTATCCTCATATCGGTAACGCCGGCCTGATGTTATTCGGCCCTACTTTCTAGTTCAACAGCTGCGAGGGGAAGTCCGAAGATGTTGGGACGGATATGGCTTGGAACAACCCTGCCCTCTTTCCCCTTTCGGGAAGGTCATCGGACAAGTTGGATCTACCCCTTGAAGAGGGGAAGCGGCTCATTTCGTCAGCCCTGGACGCTGCAAGCAACGTCCAGCGCTGTCCAGCGGGGACCACGTGGAGGTAGAGCCGCCAGCTTTCGCTTGATCCCGAGCGGGTTGGCTACGGCTATTGCCTTCGCCGTTGAACCCTACAGTCACGGTGCCGAAGCGCCGCCCGCATGGACTGTCAGGGTTTTGGTAAGTGGGGAGGGATGAAGAGGAGGGGAGAGAGAGGAGAAGAAAAGGAGGCAAAAGAAGTAAAAAGAGGAGAAAAGAACAGAAAAAGAATAGAAAAGAATAGAAAAGAAAGGAAAGAAAAGAAAAAGGAAAGAAAAAGAAAAAGAGAAAGAAAAAGAAGAAGAAAAAGAAAAGAAAAAGAAAAAGTTCGCGGTTTTTCTCGGGGGGTGGGGGTGGGTCGCGGGTTTCGCGGTTTTCCGCGGTTTTTCGCGGTTTTTCGCGGGTGGGTGGGGGTGGATCGCGGGTTTCGCGGTTTTTCGCGGTTCTCGCGGTTTTCCGCGGTTTTCACGGTTTTCCGCGGTTTTTCGCGGGAGGGTGGGGATGGGTCGCGGGTTTCGCGGTTTTTCGCGGTTTTTCGCGGGTGGGTGGGGGTGGGTCGCGGGTTTCGCGGTTTTTCGCGGTTCTCGCGGTTTTTCGCGGTTTTCACGGTTTTCGCCGTTTTCGCGGGGGGTCGCGGTTTTCGCGGTTTCGCGGGGTGGGATCGCGTTCTCGGGATGGTCTCGCGGAGTGATCGCGGCGTGGAGGGCGATCTTCCCGGACCTTTTCCTTCGCGCGGAGGATGTCGCGCGCGGTTTGCGCCAGTGCCGGGAAGATCGATTCCCTAATCAGGTCCGGTGGGGGTGGGGGCCAATCCAGGTTCCCGCTGGTCCGCATGGCGTTCCGGAGGGGCTCGCGTTCTGCGTTATACAGAGGGCATTCGAATAACAGGTGGCTGGGTGTCTCGTTTGGGGCGCCGCAGCGGCAGCGGGGGCTATCGGCTAGCCCCCTGCTGTGGAGTTTGTCCGCGAAGTCACCGTGTCCCGAGATGATCTGGGATATGTAATGGTCCAAAGAGAACCATCCCATGCTCATCCGCTGCCTCACGCACGGCAGGAAGCGGTGGGTGTATCTGCCATGGGCAGAGTCATCCCAGCGCTCCTGCCATACGCTAAGCAGGGACTCGGAGGCTTGTTCCTCGACGGGGTCCTCCACAGCGCCGCCCGCTGCGGGGGCGGGAGTTCGCGCATCATACAGGGCTGCCGCTCGTCTGATAACGAGGTCAACCGGGGGAGCACCAGCGATTATATGTAGAGCGTCGGTAGATACTGTCCTATAGGCTTTGGTGGTACGCAGGAGAGCGTACCTTTGCGCCCTTAGGAGTTCTGAGGCGGAGGTCTTATTTACCAGGTCGCTCCACGCGGGGGCGGCGTACGTGGCGATTGGCAGGAAAAGTCCCTTGTATAGAACATCTAGGGACTCGTATTTGAGTCCCCAGTTCCTGCGGGCTATGGCGGCCATGGAGTTATATTTCTCGGCGCACTTCGACCTGATTTTCCGGGCGTGCGTCCGGATCCTCAGGCCTTGATCGAGGTAGACGCCGAGATATTTTACGGTTTCGACCATACGTATTTGCCTCGATTGAATCTTAATTGTTGGGGGCCTTCGAATATCGAGATGACCACGGAAGAGGATCATCTCTGCTTTTTCCTGTGAAAGGGTCAGCTTCTCGGACTCGCACCATTTCTCAATGATGGTTGTCGCGTGCTGTCCCTTTTCCTGCAACTCGAGCCTGCTGTTTCCTGGGACGAGGATAAGGAGGTCGTCCGCGTAGGCGAACGCCTCTACGCCCTCGTTGGCCAGGGTGATCAGCAGGCTATCGAACACAAGGTTCCAGAGGCTGGGCCCTAAGATTGAGCCCTGAGGACAGCCTCTGGTTACCTGTTTCTCGACACGGGTCAATTTCCCTATCAGTGAGGCCGTACGGTCGTTGAGATAATCCGCGACGAGTCTATATAGGTTTCGCGGGCAGTTCCGCTCCTTGAGGCGAAAGAGGACGCTGGGCCACCATACGTTGTCGAACGCGCCCGAGATGTCGAACAAAATCGCAAGCGCGTATTTTGTCGTTGACCCCTCGAGCCCGCTGCGGACAGCGCGGATGGCGTCAGTCGTCGACCTCCCCTTTCGGAAGCCGAACTGCCTAGGGGAAGCATAGCTGGGGTGGAGAAAAATGGGCTCCAGCCTTTCGCGGATCAGCTTCTCCAGGGATTTCCCAACCACCGAGAGAAGGCAGATGGGCCTGTAGGAGCTGGCCGCAGACTCGTCCCTATCGGGGCTTTTGAGGAGGGCGCGTATCGAGCCATATTTCCATGGCTTCGGGAAGCTGCCTTGTGACAGGCAGCCGTTGAAGAGGGCTGAGATTTCGCTTATTAGGACCGGATAAGCGGCCTTAAGCATTCTGACCTCGATAAGGTCGGAACCTGGAGCTTTGCCATTGCGAATCGAGCCGATTGCATGGCAAATTTCCTGTTCCGAGAAGGGCGGAGTATCTGGGGTATCCGGGGGGGTTACGCTCGCGAACCTTTTACGACGTTGACACTCGAGCGTGTCCGGGGCGTCGTCGGGAACAAGGGCGTGGAGGAGGCTTAACGCGGTCTCCTCCCACGTAATTGTGGAACCGGACAGAACCGGGGAAGTGGCCAGGGCTTTATCGGGGCTGATCTTTTTGACGCAAATTTTATACGCCGCTCCCCATGGGTTTTTCGCGCAGGATTCCGTTACGAAGTCCCGCCAGCTTGATCGCTTGGCGGTCTGAATTTCGTAGGAATACTTCCTGCGAATCTGGAGGTACGCGACGCGTTTCGCTTCCCTGATGGAAGGGTCCGACTCGACCTGGAAGGACTTCCGCATGCGGTAAGTTTTCTTCTTTAGCCGAGTCAGGTTTTCCGTCCACCAGGGAACCGACTTCGGGAAAGTTTTCTTCCTCGGAAGGGATTTTTGCGCAGCCGTAATGATTGCGTCTTGAAGAGACGCAGCTGAGGCCTCAATTGCAGATTTGCTGTCCAGCCGGGAATCGCGGAGGAGGCTGCTTTTGATTATTTCCAGGTTCAATTGGAATTTAGCCCAATCGGCCCTGGATGTATTGAATCTGGGGCTCGCGGAGGCGGGTCCCATTGTGGTGGGGGCCTTGTACGTGAAGGTAATTGCGTTGTGGTCGCTGGATGTCCAATTTTCATGGACCTTCCAGCTTCTTATGAACCCGACGGTCGGAAGGCTTGACAGCGTTACATCTACGTTGGAGGATCCTTTATGGTTGCGGAATGTGGGGGCGTTACCGGGTTCGTTGAGGACTACTAGATTTTCCTGGGCTACAACCCATTCCAATTCTTCGCCTCGCGGATCGGTTGTGGTGCTGTGCCAAATCGAGGACTTCGCGTTGGCATCGGCAGCGATTATTAATCTCTGTCCGCGGAGGGAGCGGCATATTTGCGAGATTCTCGCCAGATATCTTTCGATATCGTGCGAGAATTTGAAATATACGCTAGCGAGGTACAGTTTCCCAAATGGTCCTGTTACCTCGATGCACGTACAATAGTCGTCGCTGAGATGCGACAGCTTGAGGGACTCGAGGTTGGGATTGCGTATCGCGATTCCAGCCATGGCTCGGTTGCCAGGCTCCGCGCCCGTGACTGCCGTGCAATTCGTGAGGCCGATGAATTTGCCCTTCACGTTGTACGGCTCCTGCATGAGCAGGATGTCGATATGCTCGCGGCTCATTACGTGGCTCATCTCCAGGGAAGCTGCCTGTGAGCCACGTAAATTAGCTTGGGCTATTTTGATTTCCTGACTACCGCTCGTGAAAGATTTACGCATAGTCAGTACGGATCAGCACCTGATTAATAGCTTGCCGGTAGGAGGGGCACTCCTTGCTTGTGACCGCGTGTTTGTGCTCCTTGCCGTGTTTACGGCAGTTGGAGCAAGTTGGCGCGTCTTTCTTTGCCGGGCACGTTTTGAAGTTGTGGCCCGCGGTCGCGCAATGCCCGCAGACTTCCTTGTCTGCGCGGCAGTGTTTTGTGGTATGGCCGAACGATTGGCACTTGTAGCAGCGGGTTGCCGCTACATAGTCGCCCAATCGGCAACACTTCCACCCTACATATAGCCTGTTCTTCTTTGAAAGGATATCTCTGACAGGTCTAGATACCTCGAGGATTATATTACAAGATTCCCTATCTTTTGGTCCAGACTTAAACGACACCTTAGTCTGTTCCCTAACGATGTTACGGTCCTTCGGGTCGATGTTTTGCGCAATGATCGCTTCAATCGTTGCCTGATCGTTGTCAGACCGCGGGGCGTCGTAGATAATAACGCGGGGGGCCTTCTTGGGGGGGGCACCGACCACGAAACCGGCGGATTTTAACTCGTCGTTCGAGGTGAGGCCCGACAGGTTGCTACCTTTCGCCGCCTCTATGATAATCCCGTTTCCATTGATGGTCCTAATGTTCCTCACTTGGAGGTTCGCCTTCGCGGGCGAGACCAATTTAAGGACCGCCTTCTTGGTCTCTTCGCTGTTAGCGAAGGCTTGCCGGTCCTTGGGTATTATTGTTACCAAATTGGGGGGGTCGCGCCTGATATTTGAGAGGGCCGCAATTTTGGACGAAATCCCGAGTCGTTGCGCGTAAGTTACCGGTTTTCCTAGACTGGCGGGCGGCGCGGCTTTCGGGGGGTTCGCGGAGGTGGTGGGGGGCGGGGCTGGGGCCCGAAGGGGGGCGCGAGGGTGGGACGCGGTACGGAGGGCCACTATCTGGCCCTCGAGGTGGGCGTTAGCCATAAGGGCTCGGTCGAGTAGGCCGTTAATCGTGGATAGCGCGGTCAGAATTAGTTTGTTTGTGCTCGGACTCACCTTGTTCTCCGCATCGCACAGGTGCTCCACCACGGCCTTCTGCACCTGCTCTGCCTTCTCCTTCATTCCCATGGACGTTACGGGGCTGGCATCGGAGGTCACGGGCTTCTTAGTTGGCCTGCTCGCTGCTGCGTCTGGTTCCGCAGCATCGGGCTGTGCCGTCTCCTTCGCCGGTACGGGGTTTTCCGGCGTCGGGCGTGGGGAGCTGTCGGAGTCAGACTCCGAGTACAAGACGCGCGCCTTCCTTTTCCCTTGCCTGACGCGTCGGCGTTCCTCCCTGACGGGGGAGTCCACCTCACTGCTTTCGGGGGACTCCATTTCCGGGGACCACATCGCGGGTTTCTCCTCGGCAGCTGCACGGCTGCGCGTGGCCTTGCGCGTCATGCTGCGGCAACAGCTGTTGTCGCCGCGGCTGACGACTCGCAACTGCGTGTTTCCTCGGTACACCGGTGGCGGCGCTACAGGTTGCTGGTCTTCAATATGGCCGTCCAAGATGGCCGACTAAGATGGCGCCCAAGATGGCGTCCAAGATGGCGTCGACAAAACTGTTGTCGTTGATACTCGAATATATCTCGATAAATATCACTAGTTTGTGACAATTCGACAGGAATTACCACAACACTGTGCCACAACGTCGTAGACAGACCACTGGCCGCGGCGATTCTACGGTCCCGCGGTTTTTGAAACGAATCTGAGGCTTTGAAGATCTCAGGTGACGCCAGCTGACGTCACCAACCGACGCTAACTTTATTTTCTCGATAAATTCGGATCCCGCTGACCGAATTCCGCGATTCTTTGCACAGATTGCTCAGAAACACTTGCACTTCACTTTAGACTGCGTAAATTGACTTCTCCTCGACATTTACCGCTTTTTTGGGCCTCGAAACACGGAGCGACGTGAACACGCGTCTGTATTCTGCGCCTCCTAGCGGTGAACTCCAGTAGATAGGGACAGAATGTGTCCGTTGTATTTTACGTGCCCGTACCCACCATTACGGTCTAACAGACACGGCCCCCATGGGCGCGGGGTTGGGATACGCCCAACCAGCGGGCCCCCGAAGAGAGGTCTCCCCAGGGACTACCAGATTCGTCATCGGGGTGCAAGCCCCGACGGCACCCTTGGTCTGGGCCGGGACCTTTCTAACATCCCTACCGGCTAAGCAGGCCGGCACCCGAGCTGTTGGCGACGCAGCTCACCCGCCGGGATGACACGCCCTTGCGGACGCGCACCCCTAGCCTGCGACGTAGGCTGTACCACTGCCCCCGCGAGTCCAACCCAAGTGGTCGACACCGGAGGGAAATTCCCTCCGGGGGCTCACGTCAACCCCCGCGGTACCAGTGAAGAAGGCCGTACTGGTATGCCTGTCGTGGAACCAATCCACTTCCCATTGGGGCCCTTGCAGACCCCGACCTGGGTAAGGCCAACTCGGATACGTGGGGTCGTTACTCCCCAAAGGCCTCCGGGTTACAGCCCGGCAGCCCTCCTGCGTCCTCGAGACACCATTCACGCATTCACTCTCACAATCACTCGTCTTCTCACAAACACACGTCTCGAGAACATACAGAAACATTCATACGTCGCCTTGCACTCCAACACACGACTAACATCCACACTACCATCTACACCCACACTCACTCCACATTCACTCAGGTTTCTAAAATCATCATACATACTACATTCAACCAGCACATGCTTCCAATCCTCGCAGTCAGCCCCACACATACACCTTTCAGTTTCACTCAAACCACGCTTATACAAAAACCCATTCATACTACCATGACCAGTCAGCAAAAAACAAGCATACACACTCGGATCGAACCAGGCACACTCAGCAAACCTAACATTCCTCACATACTCATACAAAACCCTTCCACTCACGCATTCATTCCACCTGGCCTGCCATCGCGCATACACCCTTTCATTCACGAGGTCCACTCTTTCATCCAAAGACCTTTCACTCAATTCTTCCATCCGTACAAACTCATTCTCACACAACTCCCATCCATTCTTAATCATACACACTAGACCTCGTCTCATGCACTCCAGGTCCCAAGGTAGAGACCCCATGAGGACCTGCATACATTCACTCGACACAGTACGACAAACATTTAGGCACGCATACAAGACAATACGCTGACACCTATTCAACAGATCACGCGCATACCCAAATTTCATACACTCGCACCATACACTCGATCCATACAACGCAGTCGCAACAAACAAACCCTTATACACAATTTTCACAGCACGCTTATTCATACCCCATTCACACTTCAACACTCGCCGCATTTGACCCACAACATTCATCACTCTCACTCTGAGGTGTTCCAAGTGCTCTTTAAAACTCATTCTCTCATTCATCCATATACCCAAATACTTCACTTTCGCCGCGTAACGAACCATTCTTCCATTCATTCTCACGCTCGGGCACCTCGTCAGACTCACACGACCTTTGAGGAGGGTGGCCGAGGTTTTATTCTCGGACACCCTCACTCCAACATTCATACCCCATTCGCATACAACACTCATCCATTCACTCCCCTTTCGCTCAATTTCCACTCGGCTCTGTCCGTCCACAAGCAACAGCAGATCGTCAGCGTACGCAACGCATTTACACCCGCATTCACTCAACCGCCACAGGAGCCCATCCATCATCAAGTTCCAGATGAACGGACCACAGATGGACCCCTGTGGGCAGCCCCTTTCAACATTCTTCCACACGACATCATTCGCACTAACCATACATACCTTGCGGTTTTGGAAGTAGCTCCTCCAAAGAGCTACTTCCTCGCAACCAATCTCACACAATTTCTCAATCACACGCATCCATTCCAAACAATCAAACGCACTCTTAAAATCCACAAACACACCAAGAACATATTTACTATCACACTCTCTCACATACTTCTTAACATTCATCCATGCACTCTCCGTCGAACGGCCCCCGCGAAACCCGTGTTGGGCCTCATTCATACTCGCATTCACTCTGTTCTCCAATCGCGCAATCATCATTCGCTCCAGCGTTTTCCCCAACACGGGCAATAAACTAATAGGTCTATACGACGCAGGGTCCGTTCGCGGCTTCTCAGGGGACTTTGGTATAACGACCAGACGCGCTTCCTTCCACACAGACGGAAAACAACCACTCCTCAGGCATGCATTATAAACACTCAACATCCATCCCGGAATCGCACTCCATATCATTCGCAACATTTCACCATTTATACCATCCAAACCGGGTGCCTTGCCCAATCTCGCCTTCCTCACGGCCGCATTCACCTCATCCCATTCAAAATCTCTCACAGACTCATTCATATCATTCCGCATTCCATCATTCATACTTGCATCTTGCATACTTGTCGCTGGGAAGAACCATTCCAACAAGACATTCGCACACTCTTTCCACGTAGAATACACAACATCATTCACTCTCAACGCACTCACTCCCTCTCTCGCATTCTTTCCACGGCATACTCTATACACCGGGCCCCACGGATCCAGGTTTACAGACACTCTGGAGAACTGTTTCCAGTTCTCCTCTTTCACTCTCCTCATTCGATACTTATATACATTTAACGCTCTCTTATACTCTCGCAATTTCACATCATCATTCATGCCTCTCTTTCTCGCTCTTTGCCATTCACGCCGGCTCTTACGCACTCTGCCCTTAAGGGCAGTCAACTCACTCGTCCACCACACAACCTTTCTATCGCTCCTGCATTTACTCTCCCTCATGTACCTGCCATTCACCTCCTGGATCCAGCCCATAAGTGTATCAGTCATTCTGTCCACATTCGGCTCACAAATCAACTCACTCCCATTCAGCTCAGCAATCACACGCAGATCATTCGCATACTCTTCCCAGCAGACATCCTTACATATCCATCTTCTACCAACCTTCACACGTTCCTCATCACTCGCACCATACAAAATCCGTATAAGGACCGCATTATGGTCGCTTATACCCCATTCACTCTTCACCTCCCATTCCAAACGGCACCCGGTAGGCATCACATTCACCAACGTCACGTCTATATCACTCACACCATTCACGCCCGAGAAAGTATAGAACTCACTCGGCTCATTCACAACGATCATATCATTCGCTAAAATCCACTCTTCCATAACACGTCCGCGCATCTCATTCTCTCTACTGCGACCCCCACCCTTACTATACCATAAGGGGGAGGTCGCATTCGCATCCATACCGTACAACACACTTTTACCACGAGCAAACTCATTCACACGCTCCATGTACGCCAGATACGGGTCGAGATCTCGGCCGTATCGGCAGTACATGGAGACCACAATCACTTCACCAAAGTCCCCTCGAATCCACACACACACACCAAGCTCACACGTTAGCTCATTCACACACATAGCATCCAAGTTCTCATTCGCAACGACCACCGCCGCCCTCCCGGGCTCCTCCGAGTCGAAGAAGACCCGCCAGGACGACGGTAGCCCTTTCACACAACCATTATACACGTACACCTCTTGCAATAATGCAACATTCACCCGTTTCTCACACATAACCTTGCTCACATCACACATGACCATATACGCACGCTGACAATTCATCTGCAAAACATTCATACATTGACTAATCGTCGCATACACGCATCCTTTCACGCTCTATCATTCTCACATACTCCGGGCACTCGACGGACATGACCGAGTGGTCTCCCTTTCGTCCCCTTAATTTACAATTCCTACACACGCATTCACCCTTGCACTTTTCTTTCAAGTGCCCACTCTCGCAACATTTCTCGCACAATCTCTCTTTCATGCTACACTCACGCATCATGTGCCCGAACGCGAAGCACTTGAAACACCGCAAAACGTTCACAAAATCTTTCACCTTGCACGCACGCCATTTAACATACACTCTGCCCTCGTTCACTACCACATCACGCATACGCTTTGTCAACTCAATCACCGCATTTCCTACATTCACTCCCTTTCTGTTCATACGATTGACAACACGCACTCTCTCTCGAAATTCACTCTCACTCACTCCCTCATTCTTAAAATTCTTACAGTACAACTCATTCAGCAGGTCCTCATTCGTCATCTCGTTCTCGATGTCGAAAACGATGACCTTTGGTCCTATCTTCTTTGGGGCCTCTACCTTCAACCCCAAATCGGCAAACTTCTTACACTCTTTCAACGCTTTCAACTCACATTCACTCGCTGCTTCGATGGCCAGGCCACCACTCTTAGTCTTTCGTACAGCACGCACCCTGATATTCAAATCCTTACTCACATTCTTCATTACTCTTTCTTTCACCTCATCGCTCGACATTTTCACACTCTCATCTTTCGCACGCACAACCACAGCATACGATTTTTGTTTCTCACTCGCTCTCTGGCTCGATCCACCAGACACTCTCTCACTCATACCTGTCGCACTCTTCGCAGCCTTGGCCGCGTACGACACACTCGCACTCACAACCGGACTGGTCATTCTCTCTTTCTCTCTTTTATCGCACTCGTCCAACCGACCACGCAACCGTTCATTCTGACGCATCATATCAATCAGGATCTCCTCATACTCAGACACACAATTAAGAACATACTCACTCACACTCTTGTTTACGCGATTACTTTCAGCAAACACAAATTTTCGCAGTCTCGCTCCAATCACACGCATTTTCGCAACCTCACTCACACTCTCACACTCTTCAGACACACCGACACACACACTCTTGCCACTTCCGCCTGCTGCAGGCTCCGTGGCCACTCTCTTCCCCCGCCTCACAGGGCTTAAGCTACGGGATGAACCCGCGACACCTCTCCCCCTCGAACTTTGGGGCGTCATCTCGACGTCCCCACCCTCCTCAACATCTCCCCCCAATATATCCCCAAGTTTAAGTTTGCGGTCCATAAGAAATCCCACGAGTAGGGTCGAACAAAGGTCACCCCGTGGGGTGACGCCCATTCCCACGGGGAAGGCTTCTACTCCCGGGAGGAGCCAGGTATCCCGAGGTTGGCCGCTAGGGACCGGTGCACCCACCGGCCACGTATCCACAGTGTTAGTGCAAGGCGGATACGCGCCCTTCGCCGCGCACCATAGCTTGAGCAAGGGATTTATTAGAGAGGTTTATCTCCTCGCGGCCCAGCCGGTTAAGGCAAGACCCCCGGCCGGTCTGTCGCGCGTACCACCGGGACAGAGGGTTATTAGGCCCCCTGGCCCGGTGGGTCGTTGCTAACGACAGCCGGTTACGGTATGCGAGTGCTCGGGAACCCCGGGAGCGCAAAGTCCCGAACCGCCATCTACCGGCGGCCCCTGGGGGGAGTAGATAGGGACAGAGGGAATCTCGTTAATCCATTCATGCGCGTCACTAATTAGATGACGAGGCATTTGGCTACCTTAAGAGAGTCATAGTTACTCCCGCCGTTTACCCGCGCTTTTTTGAATTTCTTCACGTTGACATTCAGAGCACTGGGCAGAAATCACATTGCGTCAACACCCGCGGGGGCCATCGCAATGCTTTGTTTTAATTAGACAGTCGGATTCCCCTAGTCCGTGCCAGTTCTGAGCTGAGCGTTGAATGGCGGCCGAAGAGGACGAACGCTACGCGAAAGCCTCGCAGCAAGGAAGATCCGCGGGAGGCCAAGGCTCGGGACCGAGCTCGGATCCCTGCACGTTGCCGTACATGTTCACCTCGCCCAGGCCCGGCACGTCAGCCAGACCCGCTTCCCGACCAAGCCCGACACGCCCCGCTCCTCAGAGCCAATCCTTATTCCGAAGTTACGGATCCAATTTGCCGACTTCCCTTACCTACATTAATCTATCGACTAGAGGCTCTTTACCTTGGAGACCTGCTGCGGATATGGGTACGAACCGGCGCGACACCTCCACGTGGCCCTCTCCTGGATTTTCAAGGTCCGAGGGGAAGATCCGGACACCGCCGCAACTGCGGTGCTCTTCGCGTTCCAAACCCTATCTCCCTGCTAGAGGTTTCCAGGGAACTCGAACGCTTATACAGAAAAGAAAACTCTCCCCGGATCTCCCGACGGCGTCTCCAGGTCATTTTGGGTTACCCCGACGAACACTCTTACGAGGGCCCGAATGGTATGCGGTTCCGCTGCCGGGTTCCGGAATAGAAACCGGATTCCCTTTCGCCCGATGGGTGTGTACTTTTTGTCTCTCTCTCTCGTATTGATCGTGTATAAAATAAAAAAACACCTCATCTACATAGGATTTCTCTTAGGGCTTAGGATCGACTGACTCGTGTGCAACGGCTGTTCACACGA
>NW_027475213.1:160000-165000 GCF_051020985.1 Nomia melanderi | reverse complement strand
CGTGGTGTCACACACGATCGTCCGTCTCTTCTCTATAGCAGAAACCGATAAAAATACACCTCCCGAAAGAGAGTATATGGTGATTCTTTTTATATATATATATATATTTCGAAATACAACTGAACGTGGCGGAAGCGCACGGTGGTGGTCCAGCGAGGACACGCGACGACGGGGAATAAGAACTATTCGACCCGTTACGAATACGCATGCTCGTCCCGCACGATTTTAACACACACCGTGTTTTTCTCCAGTCGTCAAAGCGTTCGTGCGTCGAATTCGAAAAATAAAAAAAAAAGAAAAACACCTTTTCTCTCTCTCGGGGTAAAAGAGTCGATGTGTATTGTGTATAAAGGTTCTGCGAGAAGTCTCGTTTTGACGTGTGTTCCGCCGATAACGACGATCCTCCGAAACGGGGATACAGAAACGTTACACCTCACAACACGATCTCCGTCTCTTCTCTATAGCAGAAACCGATAAAAATACACCTCCCGAAAGAGAGTATATGGTGATTCTTTTTATATATATATATTTCGAAATTCAACTGAACGTGGCGGAAGCGCACGGTGGTGGTCCAGCGAGGACACGCGACGACGGGGAATAAGAACTATTCGACCCGTTACGAATACGCATGCTCGTCCCGCACGATTTTAACACACACCGTGTTTTTCTCCAGTTGTCAAAGCGTTCGTGCGTCGAATTCGAAAAATAAAAAAAAGAAATACACCTTTTCTCTCTCTCTCGGGGTAAAAAGAGTCGATGTGTATTGTGTATAAAGGTTCTGCTGCGAGAAGTCTCGTTTTGCCGTGTGTTTCGGTAACGACGATCCTCCGAAACGTACATCTCATTCGTAAGAGAGGAAGAAAACAATCTCCCTGGGGCCAGTCGGTAATATACCGACATACGACGTGTCGTGCACATCCGTCTCACGCACGGTATACAAAATATGAATAAAACGTGTGTAGTCTCTCTCTCTCTCGACTTCTTAATATTTTCTTTCACCTCTGACGCATCATTTCAGGTGACGTCGGGAGCGCGGGAAAAAAAATTTTTCTAAACACACGAAACCGTTCATCTCACGAACAGCCGAAAAAGTTGTCGCTCAGATCCATATCGCAGTGGAGCGGTATCCGCGGGCGGTCGTAATTGAACGACGCACGACGCCGCGAACACTCACGCGAGTCCATACAAACGATTCCGATCGTTTTGCAACAACTAGAACGTACACTGTCCGTGAAATTCACAGAATTTTCGCGTGTCCGCGACAAACGCCGACGAGACACCCATCGTTCGCTCGTACGTAGCATCCTTCTCTTAACCCGACTCAGAAACGTTCTTTGCGCCCTTCGGTAAAAAAACGTTCGATCCGAAGAGGTGAACGACGGCGGGGATTTGACAGAGCTACGCAAGCAGTGTATGGTACGTAAACGACCCTCAGCCAGGCGTGGTCCAGGAATTGTATCCGTGGACCGCAATGTGCGTTCGAAATGTCGATGTTCATGTGTCCTGCAGTTCACACGTTGACGCGCAATTAGCTGCGTTCTTCATCGACCCACGAGCCAAGTGATCCACCGTTCAGGGTAATCGTATAAATTTTATATTTCACATATATAATTTTATTCTCATTTGTTCGACCTAATATCTCTCTTCTTTCAAAGAGAAGATAAAAGTTGATACCTGAATCTCCGACCAGCGCGCGAAGGAGATTCAGGCGTCGCCTTGGAGACGACACCGAAGCCTTTCGAGACGAAAAACGTTCAAGTAATATGTATATATTTCTCGACGTTCCGGGCGTATAGTGCATTCAAAAACCCGCGAAAGACGCAGAAGACTCGCACGCGTGGAAACGACGGGGATATATTTTGTATCCTACCCGATACTGAATCCATCGCGTGCAGTCGACCCTCGCGTTCTTCCGATCAGACGCATCTATTGTTGCGCGCATGTTTTCGCGTCGCATCGCGCGAAACGTTGCACGAATCGTACCGATCGATCGATTGAAAGCAAATAATGAAAAAAGACTTCACAGCTGGCTCTTTGCCGGTCATTCGTCCCATGTTATCTCTTGCCGCGAAATTGGCGCGCAAGAGTTGGGTGTCAGACGCGCGGCTTTAAAACGAGCTTCACGGCCGGTCCCTTCGTTACCGCTTTCGTTCTTTCTCTCGGAACGACCATGAACGAACACGACGAGCGACGCTACGGCATACACACGTCCACGGATTCGATTAAAAAAACAGACTTCACAGCTGGCTCTTTGCCGGTCATTCGTCCCATATTATCTCTTGCCGCGAAATTGGCGCGCAAGAGTTGGGTGTCAGACGCACGGCTTTAAAACGAGCTTCACGGCCGGTCCTCTCAATTCCGTGTACGGTACACGCAAGATGCGGGTTCCACTTCCAGACTACCCGGTCCCTTCTCTCTACGAGAATCGATAGTAGAAGAACGGCTCGAAAACGCGTCTCAGAGACTAGGGGAAAAGAAGCGGTATGCGAGCGAAACGAAAACGCATTATGGAAACGTCGCGAAACAATGTTCGACGGTTGCTCGGTTCCAATCGTGCGGCCGTTTCAATTTCTCGTGCGCTTCACCGTCCCTCCGTAACTCTGGCCGATCGCGTATACCGAAGAGCCGACACGCGCAAAAACCACAGGCATTGTATACTGTATATATATATGTTACAGTCACAGCCTTCGCGCGTTTTACTCTCCGACGCGGGGTTTCCACGACGAAAGAGAGACAGTTTCGTGGCGGGTGACTCGGCCGAATCGCTACGACGGGTATTTCTATTATAGAACGAATCATCGCCACCCTTTACCAGTGCCCGACGAAGGAATCACAAGGTCATCTGGAGTTCACAATGCCAGCGACGGTAATTCCAACGAAGACCCGATAAGTCAACTCATCGTTCTATTTCTCCCCGTACAGAAAAGCGAATCGACGCTATCGCACCTCGCGCGAGCACGTAACTACTCTTCGCGTGGATCGTCCCATCGTCGAAAGATGTAAGACGCACGGAAATCGTGGCCCATCAACGTTTTTTTGTAACTCTGCCGATCGCGTATCACAGAGCCGAGACGCACATACCACAGGCGTATAATACCGTTTTCTTTCGTATGGTAAGCCTTCGCGTTTACTCTTCGGCGCGGGGTTTCCACGTCGAGAGAGACTTTCGTGGCGGGTGACATCGGTCGAAACGCTACGACGGGTATTACTATTATAGAACGAATCATCGCCACCCTTTACCAGTGCCCGACGAAGGAATCACAAGGTCATCTGGAGTTTACAATGCCAGCGACGGTAATTCCAACGAAGACCCGATAAGTCAACTCAACGTTCTATTTCTCCCCGTACAGAAAAGCGAATCGACGCTGTTGCACCTCACGCAAGCACGAACGTTCTCTTCGCGTGGATCGTCCCATCGTCGAAAGATGTAAGACGCACGGAAATCGTGGCACATCACGTGTTTTCGGAACTCTGTCGACCGCGTATCTCAGAGACGACGCGCGCGAACCACTGGCATATACTATTATATATCGCGTTTTACCCTCCGACGCGGGGATTCCACGACGAGAGAGAGTTTCGTGAGCGGGTTGACTCGGAAGAAACGCTACGACGGGTATTTCTATTATAGAACGCATCATCGCCACCCTTTACCAGTGCCCGACGAAGGAATCACAAGGTCATCTGGAGTTTACAATGCCAGCGACGGTAATTCCAACGAAGACCCGATAAGTCAACTCAACGTTCTATTGCTCCCCGTACAGAAAAGCGAATCGACGCAATCGCACCATACGCGTGCACGTAACAACTCTTCGCGTGGATCGTCCCATCGTCGAGAGACGTAAGTTTCCATACTATGAATTCGCGTTTTACTCTCCGACGCGGGGATTCCACGACGAGAGAGAGTTTCGTGAGCGGGTTGACTCGGAAGAAACGCTACGACGGGTATTTCTATTATAGAACGCATCATCGCCACCCTTTACCAGTGCCCGACGAAGGAATCACAAGGTCATCTGGAGTTTACAATGCCAGCGACGGTAATTCCAACGAAGACCCGATAAGTCAACTCAACGTTCTATTGCTCCCCGTACAGAAAAGCGAATCGACGCAATCGCACCATACGCGTGCACGTAACAACTCTTCGCGTGGATCGTCCCATCGTCGAGAGACGTAAGTTTCCATACTATGAATTCGCGTTTTACTCTCCGACGCGGGGATTCCACGACGAGAGAGAGTTTCGTGAGCGGGTTGACTCGGAAGAAACGCTACGACGGGTATTTCTATTATAGAACGCATCATCGCCACCCTTTACCAGTGCCCGACGAAGGAATCACAAGGTCATCTGGAGTTTACAATGCCAGCGACGGTAATTCCAACGAAGACCCGATAAGTCAACTCAACGTTCTATTACTCCCCGTACAGAAAAGCGAATCGACGCAATCGCACCATACGCGTGCACGTAACAACTCTTCGCGTGGATCGTCCCATCGTCGAGAGACGTAAGTTTCATAGTAAGCCTTCGGCGTTTTACTCTCCGACGCGGGGATTCCACGACGAGAGAGAGAGTTTCGTGAGCGGGTTGACTCGGAAGAAACGCTACGACGGGTATTTCTATTATAGAACGCATCATCGCCACCCTTTACCAGTGCCCGACGAAGGAATCACAAGGTCATCTGGAGTTTACAATGCCAGCGACGGTAATTCCAACGAAGACCCGATAAGTCAACTCAACGTTCTATTTCTCCCCGTACAGAAAAGCGAATCGACGCAATCGCACCATACGCGTGCACGTAAACAACTCTTCGCGTGGATCGTCCCATCGTCGAGAGACGTAAGTTTTCATAGTATTAATTCGCGTTTTACTCTCCGACGCGGGGATTCCACGACGAGAGAGAGTTTCGTGAGCGGGTTGACTCGGAAGAAACGCTACGACGGGTATTTCTATTATAGAACGCATCATCGCCACCCTTTACCAGTGCCCGACGAAGGAATCACAAGGTCAT
>NW_027475213.1:152500-155000 GCF_051020985.1 Nomia melanderi | reverse complement strand
GCCGCGCGTACAGACCAACCGGCCGGGCTGCTGGTACTTAGCCGCTGAAACTATGGTCGATTCGAACATATATTAACATACGATTTTTATTCGATAAATCGTTATTGTACATATTAAACGTTAGTTTCCACCGAAAGAAAAATTTTTTAGAATTTTTTTTTTCCAAAAATTGCAAGAGTAAACTTTTTTAATATTCGATTTAAAAATTTTTAAATGCTTAATCCTTACATTAAACTACTGGGAGAACTCAGAAATCATAATGAAAAAAATTACAAAAATTTATTTTTCTCAGAAACTCCGAAAAACAGAGTGGTCGAATCCGTGCAAGCCGGAATTTTTCTAAGTCCCCACGGTCAAGAGTAAACTTTTTTAATAAGCGTTTTAAAATTATTTCAATGTTTAATCCATGCGTAAACATGACGTTTATTAACGTTTTTAACATTAAAAAAAATTACAAAAATTTATTTTTCAAAAAAAATGGAAAAAACCGATTCGTCGGAGCGAGGTGTCCAGCCCGTGCGGTAATTCCAGCAGGCGAATCGGACTTCCCGAAATTTTTCTAAGTCCCACGGTCGACACCAACTTTTTTAATAAGCGTTTTAAAATTATTTCAATGTTTAATCCATGCGTAAACATGACGTTTATTAACGTTTTTAACATTAAAAAAAATTACAAAAATTTATTTTTCGGAAAAAATGGAAAAAACCGATTCGTCGGAGCGAGGTGTCCAGCCCGTGCGGTAATTCCAGCAGGCGAATCGGACTTCCCGAAATTTTTCTAAGTCCCACGGTCGACACCAACTTTTTTAATAAGCGTTTTAAAATTATTTCAATGTTTAATCCATGCGTAAACATGACGTTTATTAACGTTTTTAACATTAAAAAAAATTACAAAAATTTATTTTTCAAAAAAAATGGAAAAAACCGATTCGTCGGAGCGAGGTGTCCAGCCCGTGCGGTAATTCCAGCAGGCGAATCGGACTTCCCGAAATTTTTCTAAGTCCCACGGTCGACACCAACTTTTTTAATAAGCGTTTTAAAATTATTTCAATGTTTAATCCATGCGTAAACATGACGTTTATTAACGTTTTTAACATTAAAAAAAATTACAAAAATTTATTTTTCGGAAAAAATGGAAAAAACCGATTCGTCGGAGCGAGGTGTCCAGCCCGTGCGGTAATTCCAGCAGGCGAATCGGACTTCCCGAAATTTTTCTAAGTCCCACGGTCGACACCAACTTTTTTAATAAGCGTTTTAAAATTATTTCAATGTTTAATCCATGCGTAAACATGACGTTTATTAACGTTTTTAACATTAAAAAAAATTACAAAAATTTATTTTTCGGAAAAAATGGAAAAAACCGATTCGTCGGAGCGAGGTGTCCAGCCCGTGCGGTAATTCCAGCAGGCGAATCGGACTTCCCGAAATTTTTCTAAGTCCCACGGTCGACACCAACTTTTTTAATAAGCGTTTTAAAATTATTTCAATGTTTAATCCATGCGTAAACATGACGTTTATTAACGTTTTTAACATTAAAAAAAATTACAAAAATTTATTTTTCAAAAAAAATGGAAAAAACCGATTCGTCGGAGCGAGGTGTCCAGCCCGTGCGGTAATTCCAGCAGGCGAATCGGACTTCCCGAAATTTTTCTAAGTCCCACGGTCGACAACAACTTTTTTAATAAGCGTTTTAAAATTATTTCAATGTTTAATCCATGCGTAAACATGACGTTTATTAACGTTTTTGACATTAAAAAAAATTACAAAAATTTATTTTTCGGAAAAAATGGAAAAAACCGATTCGTCGGAGCGAGCTGTCCAGCCCGTGCGGTAATTCCAGCAGGCGAATCGGACTTCCCGAAATTTTTCTAAGTCCCACGGTCGACACCAACTTTTTTAATAAGCGTTTTAAAATTATTTCAATGTTTAATCCATGCGTAAACATGACGTTTATTAACGTTTTTAACATTAAAAAAAATTACAAAAATTTATTTTTCGGAAAAAATGGAAAAAACCGATTCGTCGGAGCGAGGTGTCCAGCCCGTGCGGTAATTCCAGCAGGCGAATCGGACTTCCCGAAATTTTTCTAAGTCCCACGGTCGACACCAACTTTTTTAATAAGCGTTTTAAAATTATTTCAATGTTTAATCCATGCGTAAACATGACGTTTATTAACGTTTTTAACATTAAAAAAAATTACAAAAATTTATTTTTCAAAAAAAATGGAAAAAACCGATTCGTCGGAGCGAGGTGTCCAGCCCGTGCGGTAATTCCAGCAGGCGAATCGGACTTCCCGAAATTTTTCTAAGTCCCACGGTCGACACCAACTTTTTTAATAAGCGTTTTAAAATTATTTCAATGTTTAATCCATGCGTAAACATGACGTTTATTAACGTTTTTAACATTAAAAAAAATTACAAAAATTTATTTTTCGGAAAAAATGGAAAAAACCGATTCGTCGGAGCGAGGTGTCCAGCCCGTGCGGTAATTCCAGCAGGCGA
>NW_027475213.1:142500-147500 GCF_051020985.1 Nomia melanderi | reverse complement strand
TGGCTTGCCATCGAGTATACATTCTCTCATTGACGAGGCCAATACACTCATCCATCGTCATTCCATTCATTTCATCCACGCTTATCAACTCATTCTCACATATGTCCCATCCGTTCTTAATCATGCATACCAGGCCTCGTCTCACACACTCCAAGTCCCAAGGTGGGACCCCCATTAATACATTCATACTCTCAGTCGCTACCGTTCTACATACATTCAAACATGCATACATCACCATTCGCTGACATCTATTCATCATTTCCCTCGCATACCCATACTTCATGCTCTCACACCACACACTCGCACCATACATTACACAAGACGTAAACAATCCTTTATACACCATTCTCACAGCACGCTTTCTCATTCCCCATTCACACTTCAACACTCTTCTCATTTGCCCTACAACATTCATCACTTTCACTCTGAGGTGTTCTAGATGCTCTTTAAAACCCATTCTCTCGCTCATCCACACACCCAGGTACTTCACTCGCTCTACATACTTTATCAATTTCCCATTCATTCTCACACATGGACACCTCGTTGCACTCAATCGCCCCTTCATGAGGGTGGCCGAGGTTTTACGCTCGGACACCCTCACTCCTACACTCTCGCCCCATTCATACACAACATTCATCCATTCACTCCCTTTCCTTTCGATCTCCACTCTGCTCTGTCCCTCCACAATCAACAGCAAATCATCAGCGTACGCGACACACTTACACGCACTTTCACTCAGCCTCCACAGGAGCCCATCCATCATCAAATTCCAGACGAATGGACCACAGATGGACCCCTGTGGACAGCCTCTCTCAACATTCTTCCATACAACATCATTCATACCAATCATACATGCCTTTCGTTCACGGAAATAGCTCCGCCACAGAGCTATTTCCTCACATCCACACTCACTCAAACGTTCAATTACTTTCACCCATTCTAGATTATCGAAAGCACTCGTAAAATCCACAAACACACCTAAAACGTATTTACTTTCACTCTCTCTTACATACTTCATCACACTCATCCAAGCACTCTCCGTCGAACGGCCCCCGCGAAATCCGTGCTGGGCCTCATTCATACTTTCATTCACTCTAGCTTCCATTCTCGCAACCATCATTCGTTCCAGCGTCTTTCCCAACACGGACAGCAGACTGATTGGTCTATAAGACGCGGGGTCCGTCCGCGGTTTATCAGGGGACTTCGGGAGCACTATCACACACGCCTTCTTCCATTCATCCGGAAAACATCCACAACTCAAGCATTCATTGTACATTCGCAACAACCATCCCGGGATCGCATTCCAAATCATTCTCATCATTTCCGCATTTATTCCATCCAGACCGGGTGCCTTGTTCAATTTAGCCTTTCGTACCGCTGCATTCACTTCATTCCATTCGAACATTCTCACCGGTCCAATCTCATTCATACCATCTACCACAGTCTCGCTTTCCATTCTCGCTACTGGGAAGAACCACTCCATCAAGATGCTCGCACATTCACTCCACGTGGAATACGATATTCCATTTACATTCAACGCACTCATACTTTGCCTCTCATTCCTTCCACGACACACTCTATACACAGGGCCCCATGGATCCAGGTTGGACGATTCACTCGTAAACTGTCTCCAGTTTTCCTCTTTCACTCTTCTCACTTCATACTTGTAACTATTCAAATTTCTCTTATACTCTTCTTGTCTTTCACTCACTCTTTCACTCCCTCTCTTTCTCGCCCTTTGCCATGCTCTCCTACTCTTTCGCACTTTACCCTTAAGGGTACTCAACTCTCTCGTCCACCATGCAATCCTTCTATCATTCCTTCTTCTACTTTCACTCAAATGCCTTCCATTCACCTCCTGGATCCAGCCCGTCACTCTCTCAACCATTCTATTAACATTCGCTTCTTCAATCATATTCACACCATCTACTTCTGCAGTCATTCTCAAGTCATTCACATATTCTTCCCAGTTAACATTCTTACATCGCCATTTTCTCCTTATACTTTCATTCCTTGCTTCACTCACACCATACTTAATTTCTATTTGGACCACGTTGTGGTCACTCACGCTCCAGTCATTCCTCACCTGCCATTCCACTTGGCACCCGGCCGGCATCCCATTCATCAATGACACATCTATATCGCTCTGTCCATTCACTCCCGAGAAGGTGTACCATTCGCTCGGCTCATTCAACACTATCATACCATTCATCAAAATCCATTCTTCCAAGACTCTTCCTCTCATTTCATTTTCTCTGCTGCGACCCCCACCCTTGCTGAACCACAAGGGGGAGGTCGCATTCGCATCCATTCCAAACAGCACTCGTTTCCCATTCGCAAACGCATTCACTCTGTCCATGTACGTCAGGTAGGGCTCGATTTCTCGGCCATACCGACAGTACATGGACACCATTATGAGCTCCCCGAAATCCCCTCTTATCCACACACATACACCGAATTCATTCGTACACTCATTCACGCATACTACATCCAAACACTCATCACACACGGCCACCGCCGCCCTGCCGGGCTCTTCCCCACAGGAGAAGACCCGCCACGACGACGGTAGACCTCTCACACACCCATTAGACACATACACTTCTTGCAACAAAGCTACATTCATACCTTTTTCACACATCACTCTGCCCACATCACACATTACCACGTACGCACGCTGACAATTCAGCTGCAAAACATTCACACTGCGACTAGTCATCGCTGATTCTCATTCTCTCTCTCTCAATCATTCTGACATATTCCGGGCATTCCGGAGACAGAACAGAGTGGCTCGATTTGTTTCCTTTCATTCTGCAGTTTCGGCATACACTCTCACTTTTACACTTTTCTTTGAGGTGCCCACTCTCACAACACCTCTCACACAGTCTTTCTTTCATACTACATTCTCTCATCATATGACCATACGCATAACATTTAAAACACCTCATCACATTCATAAAGTCTTTCGCTTTACACGCTCTCCACTTCACATACACACGTCCTTCATTCATCACAATATCTCTCATACGCTTCGTGACCTCAATGATCACATTTCCCACATTCATTCCCTTCTTGCTGTTCCTATTCACTACTCTCACTCTTTCCTTAAACTCTGTCTCATTCACTCCCTCATTCTTAAAGTTTTTAACGTACAACTCATTCATAAAATCCTCACTCGTCATCTCATTCTCAACATCGTAGACCATAATTTTTGGGCCCACTTTCTTGGGGGTCTCCACCTTGAGACCCAACTCACTAAACTTCTTGCACTCATGCAGCATTCGCACTTCTTTCTCACTTGCAGCCTCGATGGCAAGCCCACCACTCCTCGTCTTTCTCACTGCACGCACTCTAATATTAAGGTCCTTACTCACATTTTTCAGGACCTTTTCTTTCAGTTCCTCACTACTTATTTTTACGCTTTCATCCTTCCCTTTCACTACCACAGCAAACGTTTTCACAGGCATACTAGCTTTCGCACTCACACTCACTCCTGGTTTTGACCCAGCAGTCACTCTCTCACTACTCTTTCCCACGGCACTCGCATAACTCACTTGTCGTACACTCTCACTCATCCTCTGGACATTCACACTCATTCGCTCTGCATTCTTCTCACATTCATCAAGTCTCCCACTCAGCCTCTCATTCTCTCTCAACAATCGCACAAGCACTTCCTCATACTCACTCACGCAATTCATTAAAAACTCACCCTGTGTTTTTGACACACGGTTAGCCTCCGTAAACACATACTTCCTCATTCTCGCCGAAATCTCACGCATTCTTTCCTCATCGTCTCTCTCACGCACACACACACTCTTTTTCGCAGCCATTCCAGAACTCTCCCCCACATCGGAAGCCGTCCTTTTAACTCTTTTCGCCGGGCTGGCGCTTCTGGAGACGCCCGACAATGCGCGTCCCTTTTGCGAGGGTGGACGCATCTCCACCTCTCGCATGTCTCCCCCTTCGTCTTTACCCCCCAATATATCCCCGAGTTTTAAATTTTTATCCTTTTCCATTTAATTCCCACGAGATGGGTCGATCTAAAGGTCACCCCTCCGGGTGACGCCCATTCCGGAGGGGAAGGCTTCTACAATGGGGTGAGCCAGGTTCCCCAAGGGTGGCCGCTAGGGACCGGTGCACCCACCGGCCACGTATCCACAGTGTTAGTGCAAGGCGGATACGCGCCCATCGCCGCGCACCATAGCTTGAGCAAGGGATTTATTATAGAGGTTTATCTCCTCGCGGCCCAGCCGGTTAAGGCAAGACCCCCGGCCGATCTGTCGCGCGTACCACCGGGACAGAGGGTTATTAGGCCCCCTGGCCCGGTGGGTCGTTGCTAACGACAGCCGGTTACGGTATGCGAGTGCTCGGGAACCCCGGGAGCGCAAAGTCCCGAACCGCCATCTACCGGCGGCCCCTGGGGGGAGTAGATAGGGACAGAGGGAATCTCGTTAATCCATTCATGCGCGTCACTAATTAGATGACGAGGCATTTGGCTACCTTAAGAGAGTCATAGTTACTCCCGCCGTTTACCCGCGCTTTTTTGAATTTCTTCACGTTGACATTCAGAGCACTGGGCAGAAATCACATTGCGTCAACACCCGCGGGGGCCATCGCAATGCTTTGTTTTAATTAGACAGTCGGATTCCCCTAGTCCGTGCCAGTTCTGAGCTGAGCGTTGAATGGCGGCCGAAGAGGACGAACGCTACGCGAAAGCCTCGCAGCAAGGAAGATCCGCGGGAGGCCAAGGCTCGGGACCGAGCTCGGATCCCTGCACGTTGCCGTACATGTTCACCTCGCCCAGGCCCGGCACGTCAGCCAGACCCGCTTCCCGACCAAGCCCGACACGCCCCGCTCCTCAGAGCCAATCCTTATTCCGAAGTTACGGATCCAATTTGCCGACTTCCCTTACCTACATTAATCTATCGACTAGAGGCTCTTTACCTTGGAGACCTGCTGCGGATATGGGTACGAACCGGCGCGACACCTCCACGTGGCCCTCT
>NW_027475213.1:132500-140000 GCF_051020985.1 Nomia melanderi | reverse complement strand
TCTCCTTCTTCTATCACATTTTACTCGATCGCGAAAAAGACTCTCGCTAGACGATCTCGCGCTCCGGTTAACTTTAACGCCCGTCCGAGAAGAATTTTCGGGGACTGGACGACCGAAGCGGATCTCGCGCGGTCTCGCGATCGACAGTGAAGAGAAGTGCAGAAGAGGAAAAGAAGACACGACAAACACACACCATGGGGCGACCGACGCGTTCGTTTCAACGCTTTCGCACAAAGTCGGCGGCGGTTATATATTTATATCATTATATTCCGGCGGACGGGACGCGACGTTCGAAAGCCTCGCCAAAGAGGAGCTCCTGCCTCTTCCTCTCTCTTTTCTACGAGAAAAGATAAACGTATTTTACGGGGATACGGAAACGTTACCACGTGGTGTCACACACGATCGTCCGTCTCTTCTCTATAGCAGAAACCGATAAAAATACACCTCCCGAAAGAGAGTATATGGTGATTCTTTTTATATATATATATATATTTCGAAATACAACTGAACGTGGCGGAAGCGCACGGTGGTGGTCCAGCGAGGACACGCGACGACGGGGAATAAGAACTATTCGACCCGTTACGAATACGCATGCTCGTCCCGCACGATTTTAACACACACCGTGTTTTTCTCCAGTCGTCAAAGCGTTCGTGCGTCGAATTCGAAAAATAAAAAAAAAAGAAAAACACCTTTTCTCTCTCTCGGGGTAAAAGAGTCGATGTGTATTGTGTATAAAGGTTCTGCGAGAAGTCTCGTTTTGACGTGTGTTCCGCCGATAACGACGATCCTCCGAAACGGGGATACAGAAACGTTACACCTCACAACACGATCTCCGTCTCTTCTCTATAGCAGAAACCGATAAAAATACACCTCCCGAAAGAGAGTATATGGTGATTCTTTTTATATATATATATTTCGAAATTCAACTGAACGTGGCGGAAGCGCACGGTGGTGGTCCAGCGAGGACACGCGACGACGGGGAATAAGAACTATTCGACCCGTTACGAATACGCATGCTCGTCCCGCACGATTTTAACACACACCGTGTTTTTCTCCAGTCGTCAAAGCGTTCGTGCGTCGAATTCGAAAAATAAAAAAAAGAAATACACCTTTTCTCTCTCTCTCGGGGTAAAAAGAGTCGATGTGTATTGTGTATAAAGGTTCTGCTGCGAGAAGTCTCGTTTTGCCGTGTGTTTCGGTAACGACGATCCTCCGAAACGTACATCTCATTCGTAAGAGAGGAAGAAAACAATCTCCCTGGGGCCAGTCGGTAATATACCGACATACGACGTGTCGTGCACATCCGTCTCACGCACGGTATACAAAATATGAATAAAACGTGTGTAGTCTCTCTCTCTCTCGACTTCTTAATATTTTCTTTCACCTCTGACGCATCATTTCAGGTGACGTCGGGAGCGCGGGAAAAAAAATTTTTCTAAACACACGAAACCGTTCATCTCACGAACAGCCGAAAAAGTTGTCGCTCAGATCCATATCGCAGTGGAGCGGTATCCGCGGGCGGTCGTAATTGAACGACGCACGACGCCGCGAACACTCACGCGAGTCCATACAAACGATTCCGATCGTTTTGCAACAACTAGAACGTACACTGTCCGTGAAATTCACAGAATTTTCGCGTGTCCGCGACAAACGCCGACGAGACACCCATCGTTCGCTCGTACGTAGCATCCTTCTCTTAACCCGACTCAGAAACGTTCTTTGCGCCCTTCGGTAAAAAAACGTTCGATCCGAAGAGGTGAACGACGGCGGGGATTTGACAGAGCTACGCAAGCAGTGTATGGTACGTAAACGACCCTCAGCCAGGCGTGGTCCAGGAATTGTATCCGTGGACCGCAATGTGCGTTCGAAATGTCGATGTTCATGTGTCCTGCAGTTCACACGTTGACGCGCAATTAGCTGCGTTCTTCATCGACCCACGAGCCAAGTGATCCACCGTTCAGGGTAATCGTATAAATTTTATATTTCACATATATAATTTTATTCTCATTTGTTCGACCTAATATCTCTCTTCTTTCAAAGAGAAGATAAAAGTTGATACCTGAATCTCCGACCAGCGCGCGAAGGAGATTCAGGCGTCGCCTTGGAGACGACACCGAAGCCTTTCGAGACGAAAAACGTTCAAGTAATATGTATATATTTCTCGACGTTCCGGGCGTATAGTGCATTCAAAAACCCGCGAAAGACGCAGAAGACTCGCACGCGTGGAAACGACGGGGATATATTTTGTATCCTACCCGATACTGAATCCATCGCGTGCAGTCGACCCTCGCGTTCTTCCGATCAGACGCATCTATTGTTGCGCGCATGTTTTCGCGTCGCATCGCGCGAAACGTTGCACGAATCGTACCGATCGATCGATTGAAAGCAAATAATGAAAAAAGACTTCACAGCTGGCTCTTTGCCGGTCATTCGTCCCATGTTATCTCTTGCCGCGAAATTGGCGCGCAAGAGTTGGGTGTCAGACGCGCGGCTTTAAAACGAGCTTCACGGCCGGTCCCTTCGTTACCGCTTTCGTTCTTTCTCTCGGAACGACCATGAACGAACACGACGAGCGACGCTACGGCAGACACACGTCCACGGATTCGATTAAAAAAACAGACTTCACAGCTGGCTCTTTGCCGGTCATTCGTCCCATATTATCTCTTGCCGCGAAATTGGCGCGCAAGAGTTGGGTGTCAGACGCACGGCTTTAAAACGAGCTTCACGGCCGGTCCTCTCAATTCCGTGTACGGTACACGCAAGATGCGGGTTCCACTTCCAGACTACCCGGTCCCTTCTCTCTACGAGAATCGATAGTAGAAGAACGGCTCGAAAACGCGTCTCAGAGACTAGGGGAAAAGAAGCGGTATGCGAGCGAAACGAAAACGCATTATGGAAACGTCGCGAAACAATGTTCGACGGTTGCTCGGTTCCAATCGTGCGGCCGTTTCAATTTCTCGTGCGCTTCACCGTCCCTCCGTAACTCTGGCCGATCGCGTATACCGAAGAGCCGACACGCGCAAAAACCACAGGCATTGTATACTGTATATATATATGTTACAGTCACAGCCTTCGCGCGTTTTACTCTCCGACGCGGGGTTTCCACGACGAAAGAGAGACAGTTTCGTGGCGGGTGACTCGGCCGAATCGCTACGACGGGTATTTCTATTATAGAACGAATCATCGCCACCCTTTACCAGTGCCCGACGAAGGAATCACAAGGTCATCTGGAGTTTACAATGCCAGCGACGGTAATTCCAACGAAGACCCGATAAGTCAACTCATCGTTCTATTTCTCCCCGTACAGAAAAGCGAATCGACGCTAACGCACCTCGCGCAAGCACGAACGTTCTCTTCGCGTGGATCATCCCATCGTCGAAAGATGTAAAGACGCATTGGAGATCGTGGTCTCTGGCGGGCTCATTGCACGCCCCACTGCATATCTTTCCTCGAATCGAGAATGATTCGTCCACTAAGGCTGCGAAACTACGCGTCGAGGAAACTAGGGGAAAGAAGCGGGATGCGAGCGAAACGACAATACATTATGGAAACGTCGCGAAACAATGTTCGGCGGTTGCTCGTTTCCTCCTGCGGACGTTTCATTGCTCGGGCGCTTCACGTCCCTCCGTAACCTTCGCGCGATCGCGTGCCCCGGAGAGCCGGCAACCGGTGAACCACAGGCGTATAAACTATAGTCTTCTATAGCAAGCCTTCGGCGGTTACTCTCCGACGCGGGGATTCCACGACGAGAGAGAATTTCGTGGCGGGTGACATCGGTCGAAACGCTACGACGGGTATTTCTATTATAGAACGAATCATCGCCACCCTTTACCAGTGCCCGACGAAGGAATCACAAGGTCATCTGGAGTTTACAATGCCAGCGACGGTAATTCCAACGAAGACCCGATAAGTCAACTCATCGTTCTATTTCTCCCCGTACAGACAAGCGAATCAACGCTATCGCACCTCACGCATGCACGAACGTTCTCTTCGCGTGAATCGTCCCATCGTCGAAAGATATAGCCGCTTGGAGATCGTGGCCCATCAAGTTCTTCCGTAACTCCTGCGCGATCGCGTACCCCGGAGAGCAGGCAACCGGTGAACCACAGGCGTATAAACTATAGTCTTCTATAGCAAGCCTTCGCGTTTACTCTACGACGCGGGGATTCCACGACGAGAGAGATTTTCGTGGCGGGTGACACGGCCGAATCGCTACGACGGGTATTTCTATTATAGAACGAATCATCGCCACCCTTTACCAGTGCCCGACGAAGGAATCACAAGGTCATCTGGAGTTTACAATGCCAGCGACGGTAATTCCAACGAAGACCCGATAAGTCAACTCATCGTTCTATTTCTCCCCGTACAGAAAAGCGAATCGGCGCTATCGCACCTCACGCAAGCAGGAATGATCTCTTCGCGTGGATCGTCCCATCGTCGAAAGATGTAAGACGTACAGAAATCGTGGTCCATCACGATTATTCGTAACTCTCCGAGTCGCGTATCTGAGAGTAGGGCAAACGGAGAACCACAGGCATAAATAATACTATATATTTCTTATATATAGTTAGCCTTCGCGTTTTACTCTCCGACATGGGGATTCCACGACGAGAGAGAGTTTCGTGGCGGGTGACTCGGCCGAATCGCTACGACGGGTATTTCTATTATAGAACGAATCATCGCCACCCTTTACCAGTGCCCGACGAAGGAATCACAAGGTCATCTGGAGTTCACAATGCCAGCGACGGTAATTCCAACGAAGACCCGATAAGTCAACTCATCGTTCTATTTCTCCCCGTACAGAAAAGCGAATCGACGCTATCGCACCTCGCGCGAGCACGTAACTACTCTTCGCGTGGATCGTCCCATCGTCGAAAGATGTAAGACGCACGGAAATCGTGGCCCATCAACGTTTTTTTGTAACTCTGCCGATCGCGTATCACAGAGCCGAGACGCACATACCACAGGCGTATAATACCGTTTTCTTTCGTATGGTAAGCCTTCGCGTTTACTCTTCGGCGCGGGGTTTCCACGTCGAGAGAGACTTTCGTGGCGGGTGACATCGGTCGAAACGCTACGACGGGTATTACTATTATAGAACGAATCATCGCCACCCTTTACCAGTGCCCGACGAAGGAATCACAAGGTCATCTGGAGTTTACAATGCCAGCGACGGTAATTCCAACGAAGACCCGATAAGTCAACTCAACGTTCTATTTCTCCCCGTACAGAAAAGCGAATCGACGCTGTTGCACCTCACGCAAGCACGAACGTTCTCTTCGCGTGGATCGTCCCATCGTCGAAAGATGTAAGACGCACGGAAATCGTGGCACATCACGTGTTTTCGGAACTCTGTCGACCGCGTATCTCAGAGACGACGCGGGCGAACCACTGGCATATACTATTATATATCGCGTTTTACCCTCCGACGCGGGGATTCCACGACGAGAGAGAGTTTCGTGAGCGGGTTGACTCGGAAGAAACGCTACGACGGGTATTTCTATTATAGAACGCATCATCGCCACCCTTTACCAGTGCCCGACGAAGGAATCACAAGGTCATCTGGAGTTTACA
This sequence comes from Nomia melanderi, assembly GCF_051020985.1. Lineage (NCBI taxonomy): Eukaryota > Metazoa > Arthropoda > Insecta > Hymenoptera > Halictidae > Nomia > Nomia melanderi. The sequence continues at coordinate 134,426 of NW_027475213.1, read as the reverse complement.
ATGCCAGCGACGGTAATTCCAACGAAGACCCGATAAGTCAACTCAACGTTCTATTGCTCCCCGTACAGAAAAGCGAATCGACGCAATCGCACCATACGCGTGCACGTAACAACTCTTCGCGTGGATCGTCCCATCGTCGAGAGACGTAAGTTTCCATACTATGAATTCGCGTTTTACTCTCCGACGCGGGGATTCCACGACGAGAGAGAGTTTCGTGAGCGGGTTGACTCGGAAGAAACGCTACGACGGGTATTTCTATTATAGAACGCATCATCGCCACCCTTTACCAGTGCCCGACGAAGGAATCACAAGGTCATCTGGAGTTTACAATGCCAGCGACGGTAATTCCAACGAAGACCCGATAAGTCAACTCAACGTTCTATTGCTCCCCGTACAGAAAAGCGAATCGACGCAATCGCACCATACGCGTGCACGTAACAACTCTTCGCGTGGATCGTCCCATCGTCGAGAGACGTAAGTTTCCATACTATGAATTCGCGTTTTACTCTCCGACGCGGGGATTCCACGACGAGAGAGAGTTTCGTGAGCGGGTTGACTCGGAAGAAACGCTACGACGGGTATTTCTATTATAGAACGCATCATCGCCACCCTTTACCAGTGCCCGACGAAGGAATCACAAGGTCATCTGGAGTTTACAATGCCAGCGACGGTAATTCCAACGAAGACCCGATAAGTCAACTCAACGTTCTATTTCTCCCCGTACAGAAAAGCGAATCGACGCAATCGCACCATACGCGTGCACGTAAACAACTCTTCGCGTGGATCGTCCCATCGTCGAGAGACGTAAGTTTTCATAGTATTAATTCGCGTTTTACTCTCCGACGCGGGGATTCCACGACGAGAGAGAGTTTCGTGAGCGGGTTGACTCGGAAGAAACGCTACGACGGGTATTTCTATTATAGAACGCATCATCGCCACCCTTTACCAGTGCCCGACGAAGGAATCACAAGGTCATCTGGAGTTTACAATGCCAGCGACGGTAATTCCAACGAAGACCCGATAAGTCAACTCAACGTTCTATTTCTCCCCGTACAGAAAAGCGAATCGACGCAATCGCACCATACGCGTGCACGTAAACAACTCTTCGCGTGGATCGTCCCATCGTCGAGAGACGTAAGTTTTCATAGTATGAATTCGCGTTTTACTCTCCGACGCGGGGATTCCACGACGAGAGAGAGTTTCGTGAGCGGGTTGACTCGGAAGAAACGCTACGACGGGTATTTCTATTATAGAACGCATCATCGCCACCCTTTACCAGTGCCCGACGAAGGAATCACAAGGTCATCTGGAGTTTACAATGCCAGCGACGGTAATTCCAACGAAGACCCGATAAGTCAACTCAACGTTCTATTACTCCCCGTACAGAAAAGCGAATCGACGCAATCGCACCATACGCGTGCACGTAACAACTCTTCGCGTGGATCGTCCCATCGTCGAGAGACGTAAGTTTCCATACTATGAATTCGCGTTTTACTCTCCGACGCGGGGATTCCACGACGAGAGAGTGTTTCGTGAGCGGGTTGACTCGGAAGAAACGCTACGACGGGTATTTCTATTATAGAACGCATCATCGCCACCCTTTACCAGTGCCCGACGAAGGAATCACAAGGTCATCTGGAGTTTACAATGCCAGCGACGGTAATTCCAACGAAGACCCGATAAGTCAACTCAACGTTCTATTGCTCCCCGTACAGAAAAGCGAATCGACGCAATCGCACCATACGCGTGCACGTAACAACTCTTCGCGTGGATCGTCCCATCGTCGAGAGACGTAAGTTTCATAAGTAAGCCTTCGGCGTTTTACTCTCCGACGCGGGGATTCCACGACGAGAGAGTGTTTCGTGGCGGGTGACTAGGCCGAAACGCTACGACGGGTATTTCTATTATAGAACGAATCATCGCCAC
>NW_027475213.1:125000-127500 GCF_051020985.1 Nomia melanderi | reverse complement strand
CCGTGCGGTAATTCCAGCAGGCGAATCGGACTTCCCGAAATTTTTCTAAGTCCCACGGTCGACACCAACTTTTTTAATAAGCGTTTTAAAATTATTTCAATGTTTAATCCATGCGTAAACATGACGTTTATTAACGTTTTTAACATTAAAAAAAATTACAAAAATTTATTTTTCGGAAAAAATGGAAAAAACCGATTCGTCGGAGCGAGGTGTCCAGCCCGTGCGGTAATTCCAGCAGGCGAATCGGACTTCCCGAAATTTTTCTAAGTCCCACGGTCGACACCAACTTTTTTAATAAGCGTTTTAAAATTATTTCAATGTTTAATCCATGCGTAAACATGACGTTTATTAACGTTTTTAACATTAAAAAAAATTACAAAAATTTATTTTTCGGAAAAAATGGAAAAAACCGATTCGTCGGAGCGAGGTGTCCAGCCCGTGCGGTAATTCCAGCAGGCGAATCGGACTTCCCGAAATTTTTCTAAGTCCCACGGTCGACACCAACTTTTTTAATAAGCGTTTTAAAATTATTTCAATGTTTAATCCATGCGTAAACATGACGTTTATTAACGTTTTTAACATTAAAAAAAATTACAAAAATTTATTTTTCAAAAAAAATGGAAAAAACCGATTCGTCGGAGCGAGGTGTCCAGCCCGTGCGGTAATTCCAGCAGGCGAATCGGACTTCCCGAAATTTTTCTAAGTCCCACGGTCGACACCAACTTTTTTAATAAGCGTTTTAAAATTATTTCAATGTTTAATCCATGCGTAAACATGACGTTTATTAACGTTTTTAACATTAAAAAAAATTACAAAAATTTATTTTTCGGAAAAAATGGAAAAAACCGATTCGTCGGAGCGAGGTGTCCAGCCCGTGCGGTAATTCCAGCAGGCGAATCGGACTTCCCGAAATTTTTCTAAGTCCCACGGTCGACACCAACTTTTTTAATAAGCGTTTTAAAATTATTTCAATGTTTAATCCATGCGTAAACATGACGTTTATTAACGTTTTTAACATTAAAAAAAATTACAAAAATTTATTTTTCAAAAAAAATGGAAAAAACCGATTCGTCGGAGCGAGGTGTCCAGCCCGTGCGGTAATTCCAGCAGGCGAATCGGACTTCCCGAAATTTTTCTAAGTCCCACGGTCGACAACAACTTTTTTAATAAGCGTTTTAAAATTATTTCAATGTTTAATCCATGCGTAAACATGACGTTTATTAACGTTTTTGACATTAAAAAAAATTACAAAAATTTATTTTTCGGAAAAAATGGAAAAAACCGATTCGTCGGAGCGAGCTGTCCAGGCCGTGCGGTAATGCCAGCAGGCGATCCGGGGTACTCGAAATTTTTCTAAGTCCCGACGGTCAAGAGTAAACTTTTTCATCACATATTTCAAAATTTTTTTAATGTTTAATCCACGCATAAAAACGCAGTTTATTAACGTTTTTAACGTTGAGAAAATTGACAAAAATTTTTTTTTCACTGAAAATGGAAAAAATGTATCGGTCGATGCGGGCTGTCCAGGCCGTGCGGTAATTCCAGCCGGCGATCCGAGGTACTCGAAATTTTTCTAAGTCCGAACGGTCAAGAGTAAACTTTTTCATCACATATTTCAAAATTTTTTCAATGTTTAATCCACGCATAAAAACGCAGTTTATTAACGTTTTTAACGTTGAGAAAATTGACAAAAATTTTTTTTTCACTGAAAATGGAAAAAATGTATCGGTCGATGCGGGCTGTCCAGGCCGTGCGGTAATTCCAGCCGGCGATCCGAGGTACTCGAAATTTTTCTAAGTCCGAACGGTCAAGAATAAACTTTTTTATTACATGTTTTAAAAATTTTTCAATGCTTAATCCGTGCATAAGAGTGCAGTTTATTAACGTTTTTAAGGTTGAAAAAATTGACAAAAATTTTTTTTTCTCTGAAAATGAAAAAAATGTATCGGTCGAAGCGGGCTGTCCAGGCCGCGCGGTAATGCCAGCAGGTCGAACGCGGCGACCCGAAATTTTTCTAAGTCCCTGCGGTCAAGAATAAACTTTTTTATTATGCGTTTTAAAAATTTTTCGGCGCTTAATCCATGGATAAAAAGGCAGCCCGAACACGTTTTTAACGTTGAAAAAATTGACCAAAATTTTTTTTTCACAAAAACTGCGAAAAACAGATCGACCGAATCTACTTTTCTCCGTCTCGCGGTAAGTCGAACCGGCCAAACCGGCTGACTCGAAATTTTTCCAAGTCCCAACGGTCAGGAATAAAATTTTTCAAAATTCGGTTTAAAAATTTTCCAACGCTTAAGTCGTGTACGAATAACGATGAAAAAATGTACAAAATTTTTTTTTATCTCGTTATTTTTCAAAGTTCCAGCGGCGTATTGCTTTTCAACTGAGCGAAAAAAAACGGAGAAACGAACGAAAGAAGAGAAAAATTTTTTCCTCTCTGTCGTTCGTTCCTCCAAGTTTCGCTCGAGCGCGCCGATTTCAAAGTTCCAGCGGCGTA
>NW_027475213.1:115000-120000 GCF_051020985.1 Nomia melanderi | reverse complement strand
GGACCACGTTGTGGTCACTCACGCTCCAGTCATTCCTCACCTGCCATTCCACTTGGCACCCGGCCGGCATACCATTCATCAATGACACATCTATATCGCTCTGTCCATTCACTCCCGAGAAGGTGTACCATTCGCTCGGCTCATTCAACACTATCATACCATTCATCAAAATCCATTCTTCCAAGACTCTTCCTCTCATTTCATTTTCTCTGCTGCGACCCCCACCCTTGCTGTACCACAAGGGGGAGGTCGCATTCGCATCCATTCCAAACAGCACTCGTTTCCCATTCGCAAACGCATTCACTCTGTCCATGTACGTCAGGTAGGGCTCGATTTCTCGGCCATACCGACAGTACATGGACACCATTATGAGCTCCCCGAAATCCCCTCTTATCCACACACATACACCGAATTCATTCGTACACTCATTCACGCATACTACATCCAAACACTCATCACACACGGCCACCGCCGCCCTGCCGGGCTCTTCCCCACAGGAGAAGACCCGCCACGACGACGGTAGACCTCTCACACACCCATTAGACACATACACTTCTTGCAACAAAGCTACATTCATACCTTTTTCACACATCACTCTGCCCACATCACACATTACCACGTACGCACGCTGACAATTCAGCTGCAAAACATTCACACTGCGACTAGTCATCGCTGATTCTCATTCTCTCTCTCTCAATCATTCTGACATATTCCGGGCATTCCGGAGACAGAACAGAGTGGCTCGATTTGTTTCCTTTCATTCTGCAGTTTCGGCATACACTCTCACTTTTACACTTTTCTTTGAGGTGCCCACTCTCACAACACCTCTCACACAGTCTTTCTTTCATACCACATTCTCTCATCATATGACCATACGCATAACACTTAAAACACCTCATCACATTCATAAAGTCTTTCGCCTTACACGCTCTCCACTTCACATACACACGTCCTTCATTCATCACAATATCTCTCATACGCTTCGTGACCTCAATGATCACATTTCCCACATTCATTCCCTTCTTGCTATTTCTGTTCACTACTCTCACTCTTTCTTTAAATTCTGTTTCATTCACTCCCTCATTCTTAAAGTTTTTAACATACAGCTCATTCATAAAATCCTCACTCGTCATCTCATTCTCAACATCGTAGACCATAATTTTTGGGCCCACTTTCTTGGGGGTCTCCACCTTGAGACCCAACTCACTAAACTTCTTGCACTCATGCAGCATTCGCACCTCTTTCTCGCTTGCAGCCTCGATGGCAAGCCCACCACTCCTCGTCTTTCTCACTGCACGCACTCTTATATTAAGGTCCTTACTCACGTTTTTCAGGACCTTTTCTTTCAATTCCTCGCTACTGATTTTTACACTTTCATCCTTCCCTTTCACTACCACAGCAAACGTTTTTACAGGCATACTAGCTTTCGCACTCACACTCACACCTGGTTTTGACCCAGCAGTCACTCTCTCACTACTCTTTCCCACAGCACTCGCATAACTCACTTGTCGTACACTCTCACTCATCCTCTGGACATTCATATTCATTCGCTCAGCATTCTTTTCACATTCATCCAACCTTCCACACAGCCTCTCATTCTCTCTCAACAATCGCACAAGCACTTCCTCATACTCACTCACGCAATTCATTAGGAACTCACCCTGTGTTTTCGACACACGGTTAGCCTCCGTAAACACATACTTCCTCATTCTCGCCGAAATCTCACGCATTCTTTCCTCATCGTCTCTCTCACGCACACTCGCACTCTTTTTCGCAGCCATTCCAGAACTCTCCCCCACGTCGGAAGCCGTCCTTTTAACTCTCTTCGCCGGGCTGGCGCTTCTGGATACTCCCGACAAAGCGCGTCCCTTCTGCGAGGGTGGACGCATCTCCACCTCTCGCATATCTCCCCCTTCGTCTTTACCCCCCAATATATCCCCGAGTTTTAAATTTTTATCCATAGGAATTCCCACGAGCTGGGTCGATCTAAAGGTCACCCCTCCGGGTGACGCCCATTCCGGAGGGGAAGGCTTCTACAATGGGGTGAGCCAGGTTCCCCAAGGGGGGCCGCTAGGGACCGGTGCACCCACCGGCCACGTATCCACAGTGTTAGTGCAAGGCGGATACGCGCCCTTCGCCGCGCGCCATAGCTTGAGCAAGGGATTTGTTATAGAGGTTTATCTCCTCGCGGCCCAGCCGGTTAAGGCAAGACCCCCGGCCGGTCTGTCGCGCGTACCACCGGGACAGAGGGTTATTAGGCCCCCTGGCCCGGTGGGTCGTTGCTAACGACAGCCGGTTACGGTATGCAAGTGCTCGGGAACCCCGGGAGCGCAAAATCCCGAACCGCCATCTACCGGCGGCCCCTGGGGGGAGTAGATAGGGACATGTAGTCTAGGCGTTGCTCAGGAGAGCATACCGCACCTCGAGGTTATCCTCATATCGGTAACGCCGGCCTGATGTTATTCGGCCCTACTTTCTAGTTCAACAGCTGCGAGGGGAAGTCCGAAGATGTTGGGACGGATATGGCTTGGAACAACCCTGCCCTCTTTCCCCTTTCGGGAAGGTCATCGGACAAGTTGGATCTACCCCTTGAAGAGGGGAAGCGGCTCATTTCGTCAGCCCTGGACGCTGCAAGCAACGTCCAGCGCTGTCCAGCGGGGACCACGTGGAGGTAGAGCCGCCAGCTTTCGCTTGATCCCGAGCGGGTTGGCTACGGCTATTGCCTTCGCCGTTGAACCCTACAGTCACGGTGCCGAAGCGCCGCCCGCATGGACTGTCAGGGTTAGTAGATAGGGACAGAAGGTATTTCGCTACCCTGAAGTAGGGCATGCCGCACCTCGAGATTAAACTCATATCGGCATGTGACGAGTCACAACGAGAAGCCTGATGGGCCTCCACTTCCTTGGCGGAACCCTCGCCAAGGGAGCACCGCACAGCCGGCGCCTGTACGATGCCTGTGTTTGGAATAACCTCTCCTTCACCCGCAGGATCACCAGAAGAGAAGACCGCCCCTCGCGGGGCGCGACTCATTTAGCCGCCCTGTCCGATAATACCCGCCGAGACGGAATATTACCGTCCAGGACGTTACCAGCGGGGACCACGAGGAGGCTGAGTCGCATTCGGTCTCTAGCGGGCTTACAGGACAAGCTTCTGTAAGAGTTTTGATCGCAACAAGTTGCGATCACACCCTCCCGACACATAACTTCCGTGAGGTCGTTATGCCCGCGTCGTCGTTCGGGTGGAGTCTCACCATCTTTCGGTTATCTAGTCCCCATAGTCTGTCTTCGAGACTAGGGTCTCTAGTGCCTTCTTGTAGGCAGGGCACTCATCCTTTCTGGATGAGTGCTTGTGTGGACGTTTCGCCCTTTTGCAATTTATGCAAGAGGGGCTCTTTGATCTATTTGGACACTCTTTGAAGCGGTGTCCCTCTTCGGCACAATGCCCGCAGGTGTCCACCTTTGCCCAGCAGTGTTTGGCTATGTGGCCAAACGCCTGGCATCGGAAACACCTGCCTGCCACGACGTAGTCACGTACGCGACAGGCGTGCCAGCCGAGGAACAGTCTGCCTCTGCTCAGTATTTGTTCCCTTGTTTTGGGTGATGTTTCCATCACCCAATTTTTGCCTTTTGCTGTTTTGAACAGCGGCTTAATTTCCTCTGTTGCCAAGTCGTCGTTTTGCGACTTGAGAGCTGCAAGCAGCTCTTCCTTCGACTGATCCTGTACGTTGTACAGGATCAACTTTGGCATCTTCTTTTTAGGGACTGTCACCGTCAGTCCCTTTTCACTGGCTCTCTTGCTCTTAATGAACTTCTGGAGGTCATCCTTCGTCGCCGTTTCGACGAGGATGCCTCCTTTGTTTATACTTCTTATGGCTTTAACCTTCAACCTATCCTGGTTGGGGCTAAAGCATTTTTGCAAAGCAACTTTCGTTGCTTTGCTATCTTTACTCCCTTCTTCTTTAAGGTAAACGGTGACGACGTGTCGCACCGTTCCCTTTGGTTTCGTACTTATGTTTTGTTTGGCCGCAGTCGCGTACGACTGGGCCGTTGCCTTCTTTGGCTTATCTGCCAAAGTCGGCTTCACTGGTAAGGCCTTTGGCCTTATCTGGGCGCATGCACTCGCCCTTTCTTTCTTTAAAGCTTGTATCTGCCTTTCGGCATCCTCAAGCTTCTTGCTCATCTCTGCTCTCTCGATTTCTCTTTCCTCGGTAAGGGCCTGGATCCGCCTTTCGGCTTCTCCCAGCGCCTTACATTTCTCCTCAACTTCTATCGCGTATTCCCTGGCGATGAAGGTGATGTACTTGAATTTTTCAAGTTCACCAGCATGCCTAGGGTCTCTTGTGGCCTGAATTTGATCTGCCACTTTCTTGCACTGTTCGAACAGTGCTTCCAGTGGCGTCTGATCGTCATCGGGCTCTGTGGTAGTCCCCTCTACCAGTTTGATTTCTTTATTCTGCCTCTTCCTCTGAGAGGCAGTTTTTCTCTCTGTGCCGGATTCCGAGTCGGAACCTTCCGGCCTGTCCATTCTTCTCTTCCGGCGTGATACCTCTTGGGTATCACCCGGCTTTGCTTGGACGGTGACAAGGGGGGGTGAAGCCCTCTCATCAGCCATCCGAGCCTCCTCTTTCTCAATGAGGGCCTTTTGCGCCTCAACCGCCGACCACTTCTTTGATAGTTTGTTTTTGTTTGACTTGACCATAATTGATCCCACGAGTAGGGACGAAAAGAAGTCGCCCTCCCGGGTGACGCCCTTTCCAGGAGGGAAGGCTGAATACAACGAGGTTCGCCAGGTGCCTCGAGGTTGGCCGCTAAGGGTTGGTGCACCCACCAACCACGGACCATCGCAAGGACGGCCCGCACCCCTTCGCCGCGCACCATAACTTAAGGTTTCGGATTTATTAGAGAGGTTTATCTCCTCGCGGTCCGGCCGGTTAAGGCAAGCCCCCCGACCGGTTATGCTTCGCGTACCACTGGGTGGATGTCCCCAGTGGGTCGTTGCTA
>NW_027475213.1:105000-110000 GCF_051020985.1 Nomia melanderi | reverse complement strand
ATCCGAAGAGGTGAACGACGGCGGGGATTTGACAGAGCTACGCAAGCAGTGTATGGTACGTAAACGACCCTCAGCCAGGCGTGGTCCAGGAATTGTATCCGTGGACCGCAATGTGCGTTCGAAATGTCGATGTTCATGTGTCCTGCAGTTCACACGTTGACGCGCAATTAGCTGCGTTCTTCATCGACCCACGAGCCAAGTGATCCACCGTTCAGGGTAATCGTATAAATTTTATATTTCACATATATAATTTTATTCTCATTTGTTCGACCTAATATCTCTCTTCTTTCAAAGAGAAGATAAAAGTTGATACCTGAATCTCCGACCAGCGCGCGAAGGAGATTCAGGCGTCGCCTTGGAGACGACACCGAAGCCTTTCGAGACGAAAAACGTTCAAGTAATATGTATATATTTCTCGACGTTCCGGGCGTATAGTGCATTCAAAAACCCGCGAAAGACGCAGAAGACTCGCACGCGTGGAAACGACGGGGATATATTTTGTATCCTACCCGATACTGAATCCATCGCGTGCAGTCGACCCTCGCGTTCTTCCGATCAGACGCATCTATTGTTGCGCGCATGTTTTCGCGTCGCATCGCGCGAAACGTTGCACGAATCGTACCGATCGATCGATTGAAAGCAAATAATGAAAAAAGACTTCACAGCTGGCTCTTTGCCGGTCATTCGTCCCATGTTATCTCTTGCCGCGAAATTGGCGCGCAAGAGTTGGGTGTCAGACGCGCGGCTTTAAAACGAGCTTCACGGCCGGTCCCTTCGTTACCGCTTTCGTTCTTTCTCTCGGAACGACCATGAACGAACACGACGAGCGACGCTACGGCAGACACACGTCCACGGATTCGATTAAAAAAACAGACTTCACAGCTGGCTCTTTGCCGGTCATTCGTCCCATATTATCTCTTGCCGCGAAATTGGCGCGCAAGAGTTGGGTGTCAGACGCACGGCTTTAAAACGAGCTTCACGGCCGGTCCTCTCAATTCCGTGTACGGTACACGCAAGATGCGGGTTCCACTTCCAGACTACCCGGTCCCTTCTCTCTACGAGAATCGATAGTAGAAGAACGGCTCGAAAACGCGTCTCAGAGACTAGGGGAAAAGAAGCGGTATGCGAGCGAAACGAAAACGCATTATGGAAACGTCGCGAAACAATGTTCGACGGTTGCTCGGTTCCAATCGTGCGGCCGTTTCAATTTCTCGTGCGCTTCACCGTCCCTCCGTAACTCTGGCCGATCGCGTATACCGAAGAGCCGACACGCGCAAAAACCACAGGCATTGTATACTGTATATATATATGTTACAGTCACAGCCTTCGCGCGTTTTACTCTCCGACGCGGGGTTTCCACGACGAAAGAGAGACAGTTTCGTGGCGGGTGACTCGGCCGAATCGCTACGACGGGTATTTCTATTATAGAACGAATCATCGCCACCCTTTACCAGTGCCCGACGAAGGAATCACAAGGTCATCTGGAGTTTACAATGCCAGCGACGGTAATTCCAACGAAGACCCGATAAGTCAACTCATCGTTCTATTTCTCCCCGTACAGAAAAGCGAATCGACGCTAACGCACCTCGCGCAAGCACGAACGTTCTCTTCGCGTGGATCATCCCATCGTCGAAAGATGTAAAGACGCATTGGAGATCGTGGTCTCTGGCGGGCTCATTGCACGCCCCACTGCATATCTTTCCTCGAATCGAGAATGATTCGTCCACTAAGGCTGCGAAACTACGCGTCGAGGAAACTAGGGGAAAGAAGCGGGATGCGAGCGAAACGACAATACATTATGGAAACGTCGCGAAACAATGTTCGGCGGTTGCTCGTTTCCTCCTGCGGACGTTTCATTGCTCGGGCGCTTCACGTCCCTCCGTAACCTTCGCGCGATCGCGTGCCCCGGAGAGCCGGCAACCGGTGAACCACAGGCGTATAAACTATAGTCTTCTATAGCAAGCCTTCGGCGGTTACTCTCCGACGCGGGGATTCCACGACGAGAGAGAATTTCGTGGCGGGTGACATCGGTCGAAACGCTACGACGGGTATTTCTATTATAGAACGAATCATCGCCACCCTTTACCAGTGCCCGACGAAGGAATCACAAGGTCATCTGGAGTTTACAATGCCAGCGACGGTAATTCCAACGAAGACCCGATAAGTCAACTCATCGTTCTATTTCTCCCCGTACAGACAAGCGAATCAACGCTATCGCACCTCACGCATGCACGAACGTTCTCTTCGCGTGAATCGTCCCATCGTCGAAAGATATAGCCGCTTGGAGATCGTGGCCCATCAAGTTCTTCCGTAACTCCTGCGCGATCGCGTACCCCGGAGAGCAGGCAACCGGTGAACCACAGGCGTATAAACTATAGTCTTCTATAGCAAGCCTTCGCGTTTACTCTACGACGCGGGGATTCCACGACGAGAGAGATTTTCGTGGCGGGTGACACGGCCGAATCGCTACGACGGGTATTTCTATTATAGAACGAATCATCGCCACCCTTTACCAGTGCCCGACGAAGGAATCACAAGGTCATCTGGAGTTTACAATGCCAGCGACGGTAATTCCAACGAAGACCCGATAAGTCAACTCATCGTTCTATTTCTCCCCGTACAGAAAAGCGAATCGGCGCTATCGCACCTCACGCAAGCAGGAATGATCTCTTCGCGTGGATCGTCCCATCGTCGAAAGATGTAAGACGTACAGAAATCGTGGTCCATCACGATTATTCGTAACTCTCCGAGTCGCGTATCTGAGAGTAGGGCAAACGGAGAACCACAGGCATAAATAATACTATATATTTCTTATATATAGTTAGCCTTCGCGTTTTACTCTCCGACATGGGGATTCCACGACGAGAGAGAGTTTCGTGGCGGGTGACTCGGCCGAATCGCTACGACGGGTATTTCTATTATAGAACGAATCATCGCCACCCTTTACCAGTGCCCGACGAAGGAATCACAAGGTCATCTGGAGTTCACAATGCCAGCGACGGTAATTCCAACGAAGACCCGATAAGTCAACTCATCGTTCTATTTCTCCCCGTACAGAAAAGCGAATCGACGCTATCGCACCTCGCGCGAGCACGTAACTACTCTTCGCGTGGATCGTCCCATCGTCGAAAGATGTAAGACGCACGGAAATCGTGGCCCATCAACGTTTTTTTGTAACTCTGCCGATCGCGTATCACAGAGCCGAGACGCACATACCACAGGCGTATAATACCGTTTTCTTTCGTATGGTAAGCCTTCGCGTTTACTCTTCGGCGCGGGGTTTCCACGTCGAGAGAGACTTTCGTGGCGGGTGACATCGGTCGAAACGCTACGACGGGTATTACTATTATAGAACGAATCATCGCCACCCTTTACCAGTGCCCGACGAAGGAATCACAAGGTCATCTGGAGTTTACAATGCCAGCGACGGTAATTCCAACGAAGACCCGATAAGTCAACTCAACGTTCTATTTCTCCCCGTACAGAAAAGCGAATCGACGCTGTTGCACCTCACGCAAGCACGAACGTTCTCTTCGCGTGGATCGTCCCATCGTCGAAAGATGTAAGACGCACGGAAATCGTGGCACATCACGTGTTTTCGGAACTCTGTCGACCGCGTATCTCAGAGACGACGCGCGCGAACCACTGGCATATACTATTATATATCGCGTTTTACCCTCCGACGCGGGGATTCCACGACGAGAGAGAGTTTCGTGAGCGGGTTGACTCGGAAGAAACGCTACGACGGGTATTTCTATTATAGAACGCATCATCGCCACCCTTTACCAGTGCCCGACGAAGGAATCACAAGGTCATCTGGAGTTTACAATGCCAGCGACGGTAATTCCAACGAAGACCCGATAAGTCAACTCAACGTTCTATTGCTCCCCGTACAGAAAAGCGAATCGACGCAATCGCACCATACGCGTGCACGTAACAACTCTTCGCGTGGATCGTCCCATCGTCGAGAGACGTAAGTTTCCATACTATGAATTCGCGTTTTACTCTCCGACGCGGGGATTCCACGACGAGAGAGAGTTTCGTGAGCGGGTTGACTCGGAAGAAACGCTACGACGGGTATTTCTATTATAGAACGCATCATCGCCACCCTTTACCAGTGCCCGACGAAGGAATCACAAGGTCATCTGGAGTTTACAATGCCAGCGACCGTAATTCCAACGAAGACCCGATAAGTCAACTCAACGTTCTATTGCTCCCCGTACAGAAAAGCGAATCGACGCAATCGCACCATACGCGTGCACGTAACAACTCTTCGCGTGGATCGTCCCATCGTCGAGAGACGTAAGTTTCCATACTATGAATTCGCGTTTTACTCTCCGACGCGGGGATTCCACGACGAGAGAGAGTTTCGTGAGCGGGTTGACTCGGAAGAAACGCTACGACGGGTATTTCTATTATAGAACGCATCATCGCCACCCTTTACCAGTGCCCGACGAAGGAATCACAAGGTCATCTGGAGTTTACAATGCCAGCGACGGTAATTCCAACGAAGACCCGATAAGTCAACTCAACGTTCTATTACTCCCCGTACAGAAAAGCGAATCGACGCAATCGCACCATACGCGTGCACGTAACAACTCTTCGCGTGGATCGTCCCATCGTCGAGAGACGTAAGTTTCATAGTAAGCCTTCGGCGTTTTACTCTCCGACGCGGGGATTCCACGACGAGAGAGAGAGTTTCGTGAGCGGGTTGACTCGGAAGAAACGCTACGACGGGTATTTCTATTATAGAACGCATCATCGCCACCCTTTACCAGTGCCCGACGAAGGAATCACAAGGTCATCTGGAGTTTACAATGCCAGCGACGGTAATTCCAACGAAGACCCGATAAGTCAACTCAACGTTCTATTTCTCCCCGTACAGAAAAGCGAATCGACGCAATCGCACCATACGCGTGCACGTAAACAACTCTTCGCGTGGATCGTCCCATCGTCGAGAGACGTAAGTTTTCATAGTATTAATTCGCGTTTTACTCTCC
>NW_027475213.1:97500-100000 GCF_051020985.1 Nomia melanderi | reverse complement strand
TCGTAGAATAGCCGCTCGCCCGCCGCTGCGCCGACCGGTCCGCTCGAACCGACGTGCTCTCTTATAGTAACCAAACGGGCGGCCGCGACGACCGCGGCGCCGGCCGCTCAGCACGGGCGCTTATGGTGGTAAACTGCCGCGCGTACAGACCAACCGGCCGGGCTGCTGGTACTTAGCCGCTGAAACTATGGTCGATTCGAACATATATTAACATACGATTTTTATTCGATAAATCGTTATTGTACATATTAAACGTTAGTTTCCACCGAAAGAAAAATTTTTTAGAATTTTTTTTTTCCAAAAATTGCAAGAGTAAACTTTTTTAATATTCGATTTAAAAATTTTTAAATGCTTAATCCTTACATTAAACTACTGGGAGAACTCAGAAATCATAATGAAAAAAATTACAAAAATTTATTTTTCTCAGAAACTCCGAAAAACAGAGTGGTCGAATCCGTGCAAGCCGGAATTTTTCTAAGTCCCCACGGTCAAGAGTAAACTTTTTTAATAAGCGTTTTAAAATTATTTCAATGTTTAATCCATGCGTAAACATGACGTTTATTAACGTTTTTAACATTAAAAAAAATTACAAAAATTTATTTTTCAAAAAAAATGGAAAAAACCGATTCGTCGGAGCGAGGTGTCCAGCCCGTGCGGTAATTCCAGCAGGCGAATCGGACTTCCCGAAATTTTTCTAAGTCCCACGGTCGACACCAACTTTTTTAATAAGCGTTTTAAAATTATTTCAATGTTTAATCCATGCGTAAACATGACGTTTATTAACGTTTTTAACATTAAAAAAAATTACAAAAATTTATTTTTCGGAAAAAATGGAAAAAACCGATTCGTCGGAGCGAGGTGTCCAGCCCGTGCGGTAATTCCAGCAGGCGAATCGGACTTCCCGAAATTTTTCTAAGTCCCACGGTCGACACCAACTTTTTTAATAAGCGTTTTAAAATTATTTCAATGTTTAATCCATGCGTAAACATGACGTTTATTAACGTTTTTAACATTAAAAAAAATTACAAAAATTTATTTTTCAAAAAAAATGGAAAAAACCGATTCGTCGGAGCGAGGTGTCCAGCCCGTGCGGTAATTCCAGCAGGCGAATCGGACTTCCCGAAATTTTTCTAAGTCCCACGGTCGACACCAACTTTTTTAATAAGCGTTTTAAAATTATTTCAATGTTTAATCCATGCGTAAACATGACGTTTATTAACGTTTTTAACATTAAAAAAAATTACAAAAATTTATTTTTCGGAAAAAATGGAAAAAACCGATTCGTCGGAGCGAGGTGTCCAGCCCGTGCGGTAATTCCAGCAGGCGAATCGGACTTCCCGAAATTTTTCTAAGTCCCACGGTCGACACCAACTTTTTTAATAAGCGTTTTAAAATTATTTCAATGTTTAATCCATGCGTAAACATGACGTTTATTAACGTTTTTAACATTAAAAAAAATTACAAAAATTTATTTTTCAAAAAAAATGGAAAAAACCGATTCGTCGGAGCGAGGTGTCCAGCCCGTGCGGTAATTCCAGCAGGCGAATCGGACTTCCCGAAATTTTTCTAAGTCCCACGGTCGACACCAACTTTTTTAATAAGCGTTTTAAAATTATTTCAATGTTTAATCCATGCGTAAACATGACGTTTATTAACGTTTTTAACATTAAAAAAAATTACAAAAATTTATTTTTCGGAAAAAATGGAAAAAACCGATTCGTCGGAGCGAGGTGTCCAGCCCGTGCGGTAATTCCAGCAGGCGAATCGGACTTCCCGAAATTTTTCTAAGTCCCACGGTCGACACCAACTTTTTTAATAAGCGTTTTAAAATTATTTCAATGTTTAATCCATGCGTAAACATGACGTTTATTAACGTTTTTAACATTAAAAAAAATTACAAAAATTTATTTTTCAAAAAAAATGGAAAAAACCGATTCGTCGGAGCGAGGTGTCCAGCCCGTGCGGTAATTCCAGCAGGCGAATCGGACTTCCCGAAATTTTTCTAAGTCCCACGGTCGACAACAACTTTTTTAATAAGCGTTTTAAAATTATTTCAATGTTTAATCCATGCGTAAACATGACGTTTATTAACGTTTTTGACATTAAAAAAAATTACAAAAATTTATTTTTCGGAAAAAATGGAAAAAACCGATTCGTCGGAGCGAGCTGTCCAGGCCGTGCGGTAATGCCAGCAGGCGATCCGGGGTACTCGAAATTTTTCTAAGTCCCGACGGTCAAGAGTAAACTTTTTCATCACATATTTCAAAATTTTTTTAATGTTTAATCCACGCATAAAAACGCAGTTTATTAACGTTTTTAACGTTGAGAAAATTGACAAAAATTTTTTTTTCACTGAAAATGGAAAAAATGTATCGGTCGATGCGGGCTGTCCAGGCCGTGCGGTAATTCCAGCCGGCGATCCGAGGTACTCGAAATTTTTCTAAGTCCGAACGGTCAAGAGTAAACTTTTTCATCACATATTTCAAAATTTTTTCAATGT
>NW_027475213.1:77500-92500 GCF_051020985.1 Nomia melanderi | reverse complement strand
CTTTCCAGGAGGGAAGGCTGAATACAACGAGGTTCGCCAGGTGCCTCGAGGTTGGCCGCTAAGGGTTGGTGCACCCACCAACCACGGACCATCGCAAGGACGGCCCGCACCCCTTCGCCGCGCACCATAACTTAAGGTTTCGGATTTATTAGAGAGGTTTATCTCCTCGTGGACCGGCCGGTTAAGGCAAGCCCCCCGACCGGTTATGCTTCGCGTACCACTGGGTGGATGTCCCCAGTGGGTCGTTGCTAGACATACCGGCTACGGTATTTGACGACTCCGCGGTCCGTACGGTAGAAAATACCGCCCGGACGCTCGCAGGAGAGTCGCGCCAGAGCCTCGTTGGCAAACTCGAAAGTTTCCCAGGGTACACCACGTGGAGGAGAGGTTGGCTGTGCCAGAATGAAGCTGTGCACCTGTATACCCCAGTAGATAGGGACATAATGTCAAGTTGTTTAACGTCCGATATATACCCGGAGGGTTTCCCCGGACGGCCCCCATGGGCGCGGGATTGGGATACGCCCAATCAGCGAGACTCCGCAAATCGCGAAGACTGCCAGTGGCGCCCCAAGGCTGTAGGACCTTGAGACAGACAACTGGTGGTGCCGGGTGACTTTCCACACCCTACCGGCTTAGCAGGCCGGTGCGCGAGCTGTTGGGACGCAGCTCCCCCGCCGGGACCCTGGAAAAAGGGGTCCCTAGCCAGCATTTGGCTTTCAACCACTGCCCCCGCGAGTCCAAACCCAAGACCGGACCGAGCCGAAGCCCGGCGGGCGAACCGGTCCCCGCGGTACCAGTTTTAAGGTCTACTGGTGGGACCTTTTCGACGGAGTGAACCCCGTCTCCCGTATTTAGGATTCCTACAATCCAGGCCTCGGTGTGGCCAGCGCTTCGGGTTCGTGGAGTCGCTACGCTCCAACGGATCCGACAGGAATCCGCCGCGGTGACCAGGCCAAGGCCTGATCCCGCGAACCTTCGCCTGTCGGGGTTCCGCCCTGCGACCCTAGGGGCACCTAAAAACTAAATCTCATTCACACCAACAATCATTCTTCTCCTTTCAAACATCCTTTTCACACTCACACTGAAACATTCGTACGAAGCCTTACATCCAAGCACAGCACTAACATCCACACTTCCATTTTCTCTCACAATCACACCCCAATCATCAAGGCTTCGCAGGTCCTCATACATACGACACTCACACAACACATGCTTCCAATCCTCGTACGCTTCACCACACACACACATACTGCTTTCACTCAATCCACGTTCATACAAATACCCATTCATACTGCCATGGCCGGTAATCATGAACAACACATACATACTCGGATCAAAATACTCACACTTCCATGCAAACCTTACATCCCTTATAAATTCGTACGTTACCCGTCCATTCTCACATTCATCCCATCTTCTCTGCCACTCATCAAACAACCTCTCATCCAAAATCCTCATGCACTCTGCCGATGATTTCCCATTCAGCTCATTGTCATTCACACACTCATTCATACCCACGCTTACACCATTCTTCCACCTAAACATTATCGCCCGCTTGCGACACTGCAGGTCCCATGGGAGGGTTCCCATGAGGACCTGCAGTGCCTCCGTCGAGACGGTTCTACACGCTCTCACACATCCATACAACGCAACTCTCTGACACCTCGCAAGCATTCTCCTTCCATACTCATATTTTAGGACATCACACCATGCACTCGATCCATACAACACACACGCCTCAAACAAACCCTTATACAACACACGCAACGCATTCTTCCTCATACCCCATTCACTCCGTAGGACACGAATCATTTGTCCTACCACATTCATGATCTTGCCTCTCACATTCTCCAGATGCACCTTAAAATTCATACGCTCACTCATCCACACACCAAGATATTTCACACACACAACATACTTCATACATTTTCCATTCACACGTACATTCGGGCATCTACTCCTGGCCAAGCTTCCTTTCAACAACATGCACACACTCTTGCTCTCAGAAACACTCACACCCACTTTCATTCCCCATTCACTCACAATTCTCATCCATTCCGTTCCCTTTCGCTCAAGCTCCATTCGGTTCCGTCCCTCTACAAACATAAGCAAGTCGTCCGCGTAGGCGACACACTTGCATCCACATTCACTCAAAGCCCACAGGAGTTCATCCATCATTAGGTTCCAAATGAATGGACCGCAGATGGACCCCTGTGGGCAACCACGCTCAACATTTTTCCATACACACTCATTTGCTCCTTCCATGCATACAACACGATCCTTAAAATAGCTCATCCATAACCCGATTTCCTCGCATTCGATCTCATTCAGTTTCTCAATCACTCTCTTCCACTCTAAATTGTCAAACGCACCCTGAAAGTCCACAAACATACCCAACATATATTTACATTCACTCTGCTCCACACACTCTCGGACTTTCAGCCACGCACTCTCGGTGGACCGACCCCTTCTAAACCCGTGCTGGGCCTCATGCATTCTCTCATTCACTCTACATTCAATTCTATTAACCATCATTCGCTCTAATATTTTTCCCAGCACGGGCAACAAACTAATCGGTCGGTACGACCTGGGGTCGGATCGCACCTTTTCGGGAGACTTTAGCAAGACCACAACACGCGCTTTCTTCCATTCACGCGGGAAAGAGTCTGTATACAAACACTCATCATACATTCTCTTCATCCACTCCGGAATTACATACCACACACGCTTCACCATTTCACCAGTCACACCATCTAGACCAGGTGCCTTCCTCATTTTCACACTTTTCACTGCGCATTCAATCTCACTATATTCAAAACCTCTCACATTCACTCTTCCATTCAAAACTTCATTCAACTCATTCACATCATTCATTCCCGAAACAGGGAAGAGGGTTCCCAGCAAGGCACATGCACTCTCATTCCACGTATTCGTCAAACTACCATTCACATTCATCGTACTCAATCGCTCGTTGCCTTTCTTTCCTCTACAAATTCTGTACACTGAACCCCATGGATCCATGTTGCCCCATTTACTCACGAACTGTTGCCAGTTCGTCTCTTTCACTCTACACAACTTTCTCTTGTACTCTCTCAGACATTCCATATACTCTTCCTTTCTCTCGTTCACATTCACTCCTCTCTTCCTTGCACTCTGAAATTTCTTTCTTTTCTTTCTGACATTCTTCTTCATTCTCTCAAGCTCTCGCGTCCACCATACAGGCTTCCTTTCATACACTCTTTTCAGCTCTTTCATTCGCCTCTCATTCACAACATGGATCCATGAGGTCACGATATCTACTAATTCATCCGCACTCGCATTTTCTCTCACATTCACTCCATTCATCGCTGCGTACTCTTTCATCTCACTCATATAACCTTCCCAGTCAACACCCTTGCTGGTCCATCTCTTCCCAAAAGACATAACATTCTCACTCACATTTGCAAACTTCACTCTCACATTTATCACATTGTGATCACTCACTCCCCAGTCATTCTTAATTTCCCATTCAAACTGGCACCTGGTCCACGCATCATTTGCCAGAGTGACATCAATATCACTCTGGCCATTCACTCCCGCAAACGTAAACCATTCACTCGGTTCATTCAACACATTCATTCCGTTTCCAATCACCCAATCCTCAAGCATTTCTCCACGCAATACATTCTCTCTTGAATGCAGGTCGCCCTTGCTGTACCACAAGGGCGACACTGCATTCGCATCCATACCAATCAACAGCCTCTTTCCCCTCATTCTCACACGCACACGCTCAAGGTACGCAAGGTACGGCCCAAGATCATGGCCGTACCTGCAGTACACAGACACCACATATATCTCGCCAAAGTCTCCCTTAATCCACACACATACACCATGTTCGTCCGTCAATTCACTGACGCACATGGACTCCATTCTCTCATCATTCACAACAATGGCGGCCCTTTTAGGTCCAACCTCTGAAACATACACATTCATACTAGCGGGTAAACCCTTAACACATCCATCCACGGCTACATACGGCTCCTGTATGATGCCAACACTCACTCGTCTCTCACTCATCAATACACCCAAATCACACATAACCGCATACGCTCGTTGGCAATTACACTGGATCGTGTTTAACATACATACAGCCATTATTCAACACTTATTCTCATTCGTTCACGCTCAAGCATTCTCTTATATTCAGGACATTCAAGGGACGTCACCGAATGGTTGCTCTTATTCCCTTTCAACTTACAATTACGACAACACTCTTCTTTTTTACAATCACTCTTAAGATGTCCACTCATTCCGCATCTTTGACAAACACTCTCTTTCTCTTTGCACTCCTTGGCCATATGCCCGAATGCACAACATTTATGACATCTTAATACACTAACAAACTCACGCAACTTACAGGCTCTCCATCCTACATACATTCTTCCCTCTTGCATCATTCTGTTATACATACACACACTCATTTCGAACACCACATTCCCAACACTCGCATCCTTTTTGTTAGTTCTACTAACCACTCTCACACGCTCTCTAAATTCTTTCTCATTCACGCACTCATTCAGATTCTTCTCATACAACTCTTTCATCAACTCATCACTCGTCATTTCCACAGGCACATCAAACACTATAACCTTCGGACCAATCTTCCGAGGTTCATCCACACGCATACCAATCGCTTCAAACTTTTTACATTCACGCATCTTTCGCACTTCATTCTCACTTACCGTCTCGACGGCAATACCTCCGCTACGCGTTTTCCTAACCGCTTTTACTCGCACATTCAAACTCTTGCTCACTTCACTCATCACACGCTCTTTCACTTGCTCACTACTCATTTTCACACTCTCATCTTTTGGTTTGATAACCACCGCATACTTTTTCTCAGGCACTCTCATCGGCACATTCACACTTTTTACATTCACATTCACACTTGGTTTCATGCTCGCAACACTCGCAAACGATCTTCCATTCATACCGACAGACTGGACGGGCACAGACTCATTCTTTTTACACTCATCCAACCGACCTTTCAAACGCTCATTCTCACACATAAGACGCATTAAACATTGCTCATATTCACTCACACAATTTAAGACATACTCACTCACACCTTTCATGACACGATTACCGTCCATGAACAAACACTTACGCAACCTTTCACCAATATCACGCATACACAACAACTCATTCCGATCACTCGCACACTCACCACGCACAATCGTCGCAACACTCGCACTCAACTCCGCAGGCACACTCATATCCAAACTTACACTACCATCACACTCACTCATGCATTCCTCATCAGTCACACAATCATCCTCACCTTTCCTTCTCCTCTTAGAGCCGGTACTCGAGTCCCGGCTCTCGCTCTTCCTACGGAGACTGACGCTCCTACTTCTCCCAGAGGTAGAAGCCTCTTCAGAGGTACTAGCCGCACGGCTAGCCCTCTCTACCTCCCCCTTCTCCCCCTTCTCCACGTTTTTCTTTCCTCCCTTTCCTTTTCCTTTTCCCTCCTCAGCCCCGATTATTTGTTTTAAATTTACTTTTTTTTTTCAAATCCATAACGAATCCCACGAGATGGGACGTCTATACGTCACCCCCCGGCTTACGCCCTAACCGGGGGGAAGGCTACTACGCTTGGGGGGCGCCAGGTGCCCCAAGGGTGGCCGCTAGGGACCGGTGCACCCACCGGCCACGTATCCACAGTGTTAGTGCAAGGCGGATACGCGCCCTTCGCCGCGCGCCATAGCTTGAGCAAGGGATTTATTATAGAGGTTTATCTCCTCGCGGCCCAGCCGGTTAAGGCAAGACCCCCGGCCGGTCTGTCGCGCGTACCACCGGGACAGAGGGTTATTAGG
Organism: Nomia melanderi; assembly: GCF_051020985.1. Classification (NCBI taxonomy): domain Eukaryota; kingdom Metazoa; phylum Arthropoda; class Insecta; order Hymenoptera; family Halictidae; genus Nomia; species Nomia melanderi. The sequence continues at coordinate 86,645 of NW_027475213.1, read as the reverse complement.
CCCCCTGGCCCGGTGGGTCGTTGCTAACGACAGCCGGTTACGGTATTCTAGTGCTCGGGAACCCCGGGAGCGCAAAGTCCCGAACCGCCATCTACCGGCGGCCCCTGGGGGGCAGTAGATAGGGACATGTAGTCTAGGCGTTGCTCAGGAGAGCATACCGCACCTCGAGGTTATCCTCATATCGGTAACGCCGGCCTGATGTTATTCGGCCCTACTTTCTAGTTCAACAGCTGCGAGGGGAAGTCCGAAGATGTTGGGACGGATATGGCTTGGAACAACCCTGCCCTCTTTCCCCTTTCGGGAAGGTCATCGGACAAGTTGGATCTACCCCTTGAAGAGGGGAAGCGGCTCATTTCGTCAGCCCTGGACGCTGCAAGCAACGTCCAGCGCTGTCCAGCGGGGACCACGTGGAGGTAGAGCCGCCAGCTTTCGCTTGATCCCGAGCGGGTTGGCTACGGCTATTGCCTTCGCCGTTGAACCCTACAGTCACGGTGCCGAAGCGCCGCCCGCATGGACTGTCAGGGTTTTGGTAAGTGGGGAGGGATGAAGAGGAGGGGAGAGAGAGGAGAAGAAAAGGAGGCAAAAGAAATAGCAAGAGGAGAAAAGGACAGAAAAAGAATAGAAAAGAATAGAAAAGAAAAGAAAGAAAAGAAAAAGAAAGAAAAAGAAAGAAAAAGAAAGAAAAAGAAAGAAAAAGAAAGAAAAAGAAAGAAAAAGAAAGAAAAAGAAAGAAAAAGAAAGAAAAAGAAAGAAAAAGAAAAAGAAAAAGTTCGCGGTTTTTCGCGGGGGGTGGGGGTGGGTCGCGGATTTCGCGGTTTTCCGCGGTTCTCGCGGTTTTTCGCGGTTTTTCGCGGGTGGGTGGGGGTGGATCGCGGGTTTCGCGGTTTTTCGCGGTTCTCGCGGTTTTTCGCGGTTTTTCGCGGGTGGGTGGGGGTGGGCCGCGGGTTTCGCGGTTTTTCGCGGTTCTCGCGGTTGTCCGCGGTTTTCACGGTTTTCCGCGGTTTTTCGAGGGAGGGTGGGGATGGGTCGCGGGTTTCGCGGTTTTTCGCGGTTTTTCGCGGGTGGGTTGGGGTGGGACGCGGGTTTCGCGGTTTTCCGCGGTTCTCGCGGTTTTTCGCGGTTTTTCGCGGTTTTCACGGTTTTCGCCGTTTTTGCGGGGGGTCGCGGTTTTCGCGGTTTCGCGGGGTGGGATCGCGTTCTCGGGATGGTCTCGCGGAGTGATCGCGGCGTGGAGGGCGATCTTCCCGGACCTTTTCCTTCGCGCGGAGGATGTCGCGCGCGGTTTGTGCCAGTGCCGGGAAGATCGATTCCCTAATCAAGTCCGGTAGGGGCGGGGGCCAATCTAAGTTCCCGCTGGTCCGCAAGGCGTTCCGGAGGGGTTCGCGTTCTGCGTTGTGCAGAGGGCAATCGAATAATAGGTGGCTGGGTGTTTCGTTGGGGGCGCCGCAGCGGCAGCGGGGGCTATCAGCTAGCCCTCTGCTGTGGAGTTTGTCCGCGAAGTCACCGTGTCCCGAGATGATCTGGGATATGTAATGGTCCAAAGAGAACCATCCCATGCTCATCCGTTGCCTCACGCACGGCAGGAAGCGGTGGGTGTATCTGCCATGGGCAGAGTCATCCCAGCGCTCCTGCCATACGCTAAGCAGGGACTCGGAAGCTTGTTCCTCGACGGGGTCCACCACAGCGCCGCCCGCTGCGGGGGCGGGAGTTCGCGCATCATACAGAGCTGCCGCTCGTCTGATAACGAGGTCAACCGGAGGAGCACCAGCGATTATATGTAGAGCGTCGGTAGATACCGTCCTATAGGCTTTTGTGGTACGCAGGAGAGCGTACCTTTGCGCCCTTAGGAGTTCTGAGGCGGAGGTCTTATTTACCAGGTCGCTCCACGCGGGGGCGGCGTACGTGGCGATTGGCAGGAAAAGTCCCTTGTATAGAACATCTAGGGACTCGTATTTGAGTCCCCAGTTCCTGCGGGCTATGGCGGCCATGGAGTTATATTTCTCGGCGCACTTCGACCTGATTTTCCGGGCGTGCGTCCGGATCCTCAGGCCTTGATCGAGGTAGACGCCGAGATATTTTACGGTTTCGACCATACGTATTTGCCTCGATTGAATCTTAATTGTTGGGGGCCTTCGAATATCGAGATGACCACGGAAGAGGATCATCTCTGCTTTTTCCTGTGAAAGGGTCAGCTTCTCGGACTCGCACCATTTCTCAATGATGGTTGTCGCGTGCTGTCCCTTTTCCTGCAACTCGAGCCTGCTGTTTCCTGGGACGAGGATAAGGAGGTCGTCCGCGTAGGCGAACGCCTCTACGCCCTCGTTGGCCAGGGTGATCAGCAGGCTATCGAACACAAGGTTCCAAAGGCTGGGCCCTAAGATTGAGCCCTGAGGACAGCCTCTGGTTACCTGTTTCTCGACACGGGTCAATTTCCCTATCAGTGAGGCCGTACGGTCGTTGAGATAATCCGCGACGAGTCTATATAGGTTTCGCGGGCAGTTCCGCTCCTTGAGGCGAAAGAGGACGCTGGGCCACCATACGTTGTCGAACGCGCCCGAGATGTCGAACAAAATCGCAAGCGCGTATTTTGTCGTTGACCCCTCGAGCCCGCTGCGGACGGCGCGGATGGCGTCAGTCGTCGACCTCCCCTTTCGGAAGCCGAACTGCCTAGGGGAAGCATAGCCGGGGTGGAGAAAAATGGGCTCCAGCCTTTCGCGGATCAGCTTCTCCAGGGATTTCCCAACCACCGAGAGAAGGCAGATGGGCCTGTAGGAGCTGGCCGCAGACTCGTCCCTATCGGGGCTTTTGAGGAGGGCGCGTATCGAGCCATATTTCCATGGCTTCGGGAAGCTGCCTTGTGACAGGCAGCCGTTGAAGAGGGCTGAGATTTCGCTTATTAGGACCGGATAAGCGGCCTTAAGCATTCGGACCTCGATAAGGTCGGAACCTGGAGCTTTGCCATTGCGAATCGAGCCGATTGCATGGCAAATTTCCTGTTCCGAGAAGGGCGAAGTATCTGGGGTATCCGGGGGGGTTACGCTCGCGGACCTTTTACGACGTTGACACTCGAGCGTGTCCGGGGCGTCGTCGGGAACAAGGGCGTGGAGGAGGCTTAACGCGGTCTCCTCCCACGTAATTGTGGAACCGGACAGAACCGGGGAAGTGGCCAGGGCTTTATCGGGGCTGATCTTTTTGACGCAAATTTTATACGCCGCTCCCCATGGGTTTTTCGCGCAGGATTCCGTCACGAAGTCCCGCCAGCTTGATCGCTTGGCGGTCTGAATTTCGTAGGAATACTTCCTGCGAATCTGGAGGTACGCGACGCGTTTCGCTTCCCTGATGGAAGGGTCCGACTCGACCTGGAAGGACTTCCGCATGCGGTAAGTTTTCTTCTTTAGTCGAGTCAGGTTTTCCGTCCACCAGGGAACCGACTTCGGGAAAGTTTTCTTCCTCGGAAGGGATTTTTGCGCAGCCGTAATGATTGCGTCTTGAAGAGACGCAGCTGAGGCCTCAATTGCAGATTTGCTGTCCAGCCGGGAATCGCGGAGGAGGCTGCTTTTGATTATTTCCAGGTTCGATTGGAATTTAGCCCAATCGGCCCTGGATGTATTGAATCTGGGGCTCGCGGAGGCGGGTCCCATTGTGGTGGGGGCCTTGTACGTGAAGGTAATTGCGTTGTGGTCGCTGGATGTCCAATTTTCATGGACCTTCCAGCTTCCTATGAACCCGACGGTCGGAAGGCTTGACAGCGTTACATCTACGTTGGAGGATCCTTTATGGTTGCGGAATGTGGGGGCGTTACCGGGTTCGTTGAGGACTACTAGATTTTCCTGGGCTACAACCCATTCCAATTCTTCGCCTCGCGGATCGGTTGTGGTGCTGTGCCAAATCGAGGACTTCGCGTTGGCATCGGCAGCGATTATTAATCTCTGTCCGCGGAGGGAGCGGCATATTTGCGAGATTCTCGCCAGATATCTTTCGATATCGTGCGAGAATTTGAAATATACGCTAGCGAGGTACAGTTTCCCAAATGGTCCTGTTACCTCGATGCACGTACAATAGTCGTCGCTGAGATGCGACAGCTTGAGGGACTCGAGGTTGGGATTGCGTATCGCGATACCAGCCATGGCTCGGTTGCCAGGCTCCGCGCCCGTGACTGCCGTGCAATTCGTGAGGCCGATGAATTTGCCCTTCACGTTGTACGGCTCCTGCATGAACAGGATGTCGATATTCTTCTCCCCCATAATGCGGGACATTTCGAGGGAGACGATTTGGGATCCGCGCATGTTTAGTTGTGCCAGTTTCAGGGTCTGGCTATGGGTACGACTATGGGCGTTATTCATAGTCGGTTTGTTGAAGGACCCGCTCTAGTGCCGCTTTATGCGCTGGGCATTGTTCCAGCTTTACGGAGTGCTTGTGCTCCTTGCCGGCCTTCCGGCAGTTGGAGCAAACAGGGGATTTCGTTTTGTTAGGACACTCCTTGAAGGAGTGTCCTTCGGCGGCACAGTGTCCGCAAATCTCTTTAGGGGCGCGGCAGTATTTGGTGGTGTGCCCGAAGGACTGGCATTTGTAGCAGCGCGTGGCTACAATGTAGTCCCTCGCACGGCAACATTTCCAGCCGATGAAGAGGCGGCCCTTATTTTTTATCAGCTCGCGGACTTTGTTGGACACCTCGAAGATAATGTTGCAGGTGTCCTTGTCCTTTGGCCCTGACTTAAATGAGACCTTCGTTTGCTCCCTCACGACGGCCTTTTCTTTTCCCGAGAAATTTTGCTCAACAATCGCCTCTATCAGGGATCGGTCGTTTTCGGACCGCGGTACGTCGTGCACGATGATTCTGGGGCTCGACTTCGGCGGCGCCGCTGCCGTGAAACCGGCTGATTTGAGCTTCGGGTGGGAGGAGAGGGTCGAGAGGTCGCATCCCTTTGCGGCCTCGATAATTATACCGTTCCCCTGAAGGAGACGGACGCTTCGGACCTGAAGCTTGCTGGCCTCCGGGGAGACCATCTCCAGGACGGCTTTTCGCGTTGCCGCTGAGTCGGCGTACGTTTTAGTGTCGCTCGGGACGATTTTTATTACGTTCGGTTGATCGCGTTTGGGGTTCGCGATCGATATTATTCGGTTGGGGATTCGGGCCTTTTCCGCCCAGGTCATTTCCCGCTGTGTCTCGGGTTTGCTGTTTGTCGCCGCGGGAGGGGTGGGGGCCAATCTGGGGGACCGTGGGGCCGCGGTGGGGGGGGCGCGTGTCGCGGTATGGTGGGTTGTGGGGGCGGTAGCGCGGGAGAGAACCGCGGATTTGAGGGCCTTTATTTGGCCTTCGAGATTGCTCTTATCAACGAGCGCCTGGTTTAGTAGCTGGGTCAGCTCCGTTACCGCGTTGATTATCGCTGCCTTTACGCGATTGTCGGCCTCGATTTTCGTGGCGATGCTCTCCATAATAATTTGGTTCAGATGCTTGGACTTACCCACTGCTGCCTCGGTGGATCTGGGTCTGTCACTCTGCGGGGGCACCTCCTTTCTCGTGGGTGAAGCCTTCCCCCTCGCTGCAGTCTCCTCTGGTTTTGGGGCGGGCTCCGTTGCTGGTGGGACCTCGGTGGGTTTCTCCATTTTCAGCTGTTTTGCAGCCTTCGGCTTCGTCTTGCGCTTCTTTTTGGTGCGGACGGTTGTCCACTCCGTTCCTGCCTTGCCTGCCTTGTACACATCCCTGATGGGGCTGTCGAGCTCTTCCGTTTCCTCGGAGCTGAAGTAGGGGCTCGATTCGCCGCCGGCGTCGGAGTAATCCGACTCCGACCTTTCATCAGCCGGTCGCTTTCTCGACGCTCCCAGCATCTCGCCTCGCGGTCGAAGTTGACGGCGTGGCGGATGGGACTCGACTGGGTGCTTTCCTATTTGGCCGATGGCGGCGCTGCTGCGGCGAGGACTGCTTGCTGGCGGCGCCGTCGTTGACGCTGAGGGGAGCTGCTGGCGGCGTGTGACGTCAGAATATGGCCGCCAATATGGCCGCCAATATGGCGTCCAAGATGGCGTCGACAAATCTGTTGTCGTTGATACCGGGATATATATCGATGAATATCCTTAATTTGCGACAATTCACCAGAGATTATCACAACACTGTGTCCGAATGTTTTATTTACGCCACTGGCCGCGGCGATTCTACGATCCCGCGGTTATTAAGACGGGAACGAGACTTCGAAATTTCAGGTGACGCCAGATGACGTCACCGACCGACGCTAACCTTATTTCCTCGATAAATTCGGCCCTCGCTGACCGAATTTCACGATTCTTAGCACAGAATGCCCGGAATCACTTGCACTTCGCGTTTATACTTCGAAAATGGATTTCTCCTCGACGTTTACCACTTTTTTGGGCCTCGAAACACGGAGCGACGTGAACACGCGTCTGTATTCTGCGCCTCCTAGCGGTGAACTCCCAGTATATAGGGACAGAGGGAATCTCGTTAATCCATTCATGCGCGTCACTAATTAGATGACGAGGCATTTGGCTATTTTTTTTTTTTTTTTTTTTTTTTTTTTTGATAGGAGAAAAAGGGATAATGCATTTACGCACTGAGCCCCGGTCTAGATGGTTGTCGACCGGGAGTGTGGGACTCGCTGCGAACACTTGCAGAATACCCACTAAACCTAAACTCCTACTTTGTGCCTGAGACTGCAGGCAGCACAGTAAACCTCGCAACAGACGGGAGTGCCAGCCTACCGTGAGCTTCCCCTCTTCACGCCAGTGGACTTATTGAAGATGTTAAGAGCGTGCAAACCGCCAATCAAAACTCTGGTAGAGATTATCTTGGCGGCCGCACGCTTTAGGAGGTTCAATCCGACCAACTGCTCAAAGGATCGACGTCCCCATATCCCTCGCGCGGACAGTGTCAAAGATGTAAATGACACTTCGTTCACAGAGTACCTCGTGAGTATGGGCTCCCTTAACCCCTCATACTTGGAGATCTTAGCCTGATGTGCCTTTTCCAAGTCGGCGTTTTCGCCGACGACTTGAGCGTCTACAACTATGGCTGTTTGGTCTTTTAACAGCACTACATCAGGCTTAAGTCTTCCGGTGGACGTTTGAAATATGGGTTCTCTGTGAACTGTATAACCTGCATCGATGTGCTTGCACATGTAGTCGATGCAGGCATCGTGCCGCTTGATGCGAGGGCCGTGCGTCCGATGGCAGAGTTGCAGAACATGATGAAGTGTTTCTGCGTCGTGGCAACCTGCTCGGCAATGGCGGTCTCCTATCCTGCCTCTTGCTGTCCGCACTCTTAGCGGAACAGCGTTGATGCGAAGCATGTGCATCTTCACGTAATCCTTCCCTGAGACGAAGGTGGTCCCGTCGGTCACCCAACTATGTTGGTTTGTGACGTCGCCAGATCTTGTCAAGGGGCGACCATCGTTTGATACGTGAAGACGCTCTGCGAGGCGCTTCCTATAAGCCGACTTGGTGGTCATAGCTTGCCCCTGATCATTGAGGCGAAGCTCAGTTCGGCGAATTTCTCCATCCAAGAACGCTTGGATGCTGCTCGGTATCACGGCCCCTTCGTGTACCTTGAGGCTCTGCAGACGGTGTAGCCTCTGGAGCGGTATGCTCCATCTGAACGTCGGGAGCGACAGTCCGCCGTCCTTAGAGTCGGCATGGAAGTACGCGTTCGGCGTATCGTGCGGGAGGGCAAGCCACCTTCGCACAAACAGTCTCGTGACTGCATCGATCTTTCGGAGTAGGCTTAAAGTCGTTCGGCCTAGGACAAGTTGGTGGAATAGTCCTGGAAGTACGACAGTCCTTAAAGCAAACAGCCTCTGCTGTGGCTTGAGGGGTGCCTTGGTCAACCCCTCTAGGTCGGCCCTTAGCTTCGCCAAGGGCTCGCCTATTACCCTGCCCTCTGGGGTAAATGGGACGCCGAGGTACTTCCACTCGTCAGATCGCTTCAAAGGCGGTACTTGTCGACCAGAGCAGGTGAAGACCTGGTCGGCATCGATACTCGTCTTTTTAGCCTTAGCGTTTCCCCTCAGACTGACCGTGAAACACTTTGCCGCATTGACACTGAGTCCGCATTTTGATAGGTGTTCGGCGGATGTATCGAGCAATTCTTGCAACCCGGCTGTAGTGGTTGCTATGAGTATGAGATCGTCCGCGAATCCCATTGCGTTGACTGACATGTCGCCTAGTTGTATGCCTACCTCTTTGGGCAGCTTGGCGAACAGATCGTTAATGATCAGGTTGAAGATCATTGGTGACAGAGGGTCACCTTGTTTAACTCCGCGCCCCGGACGTATAGGGCGGGAGAGCCAGTCTTGACACGCGAGACGCGTAACAGCACCTCTGTATGTACTCATAATATACTCGACCATCCGCGGCGGTACTCCTGCGCTTAGCAGAGTGTCGTTGATGGCATTGTGAGACACGGAGTCAAAGGCTTTCTCGACATCTAAGGAGGCCATAAAGATATCCTTATGCTTCTGTCTGCCATACGATAGTAAAAAATCAAGCAGGAAGATATTCTCACTGCACCCATCAATCGGTCGGAAGGCTTTCTGCCTTTTGTCCAAGGGAATCAGTTGGAGCATTCTATTTGCCAGAACCTTGTGAAAGGTTCTGACAAGGACCGATGACACCGTGATGGGTCGAAACTCAGATGGCTGAGTCGCGTTGTCTTTCTTCGGAATCAAGGTCGTGCGTGATTCCATAAGATGCGCGGGCAATCGCCCGGCAAGTAAAAGAAGATTGACCACGCGAGTGAGTATCTCCTGCGGGACAGCCCTCAAGTCCCTGGCAGACAGGCCGTCCGGACCAGGAGCCGTGCCGACTGGCGGCATGGCTTTGCGGATCTCCAGCGGCGAGACTGGAGACCAAAGTCCGCTAAGGAGCTTAGCGGGCTTCCTGGCACCGGGCGTGGACGTGCTCTCCGACGCCATGAGGGACTCCCAAAAGGGAGTCATCACGTCTGCAGGCGGGACATTAGCTGTATGTTTGTCCCGCAGCAGCGTTCTTAGACAGCCGGAGCGGTTTTTCCCCCACATCTTCTGGATTTTGGCGTACTCTGCTCTTCGAGCACGTCTTTTGGAAATCTTAGGGTCCGGCTGTTTAGACCCTTTGGCTGCACGTTCCTTCCGTGGCTTATTCGGAAAGGCCTTCAAGA
>NW_027475213.1:67500-72500 GCF_051020985.1 Nomia melanderi | reverse complement strand
CAGTTCACACGTTGACGCGCAATTAGCTGCGTTCTTCATCGACCCACGAGCCAAGTGATCCACCGTTCAGGGTAATCGTATAAATTTTATATTTCACATATATAATTTTATTCTCATTTGTTCGACCTAATATCTCTCTTCTTTCAAAGAGAAGATAAAAGTTGATACCTGAATCTCCGACCAGCGCGCGAAGGAGATTCAGGCGTCGCCTTGGAGACGACACCGAAGCCTTTCGAGACGAAAAACGTTCAAGTAATATGTATATATTTCTCGACGTTCCGGGCGTATAGTGCATTCAAAAACCCGCGAAAGACGCAGAAGACTCGCACGCGTGGAAACGACGGGGATATATTTTGTATCCTACCCGATACTGAATCCATCGCGTGCAGTCGACCCTCGCGTTCTTCCGATCAGACGCATCTATTGTTGCGCGCATGTTTTCGCGTCGCATCGCGCGAAACGTTGCACGAATCGTACCGATCGATCGATTGAAAGCAAATAATGAAAAAAGACTTCACAGCTGGCTCTTTGCCGGTCATTCGTCCCATGTTATCTCTTGCCGCGAAATTGGCGCGCAAGAGTTGGGTGTCAGACGCGCGGCTTTAAAACGAGCTTCACGGCCGGTCCCTTCGTTACCGCTTTCGTTCTTTCTCTCGGAACGACCATGAACGAACACGACGAGCGACGCTACGGCATACACACGTCCACGGATTCGATTAAAAAAACAGACTTCACAGCTGGCTCTTTGCCGGTCATTCGTCCCATATTATCTCTTGCCGCGAAATTGGCGCGCAAGAGTTGGGTGTCAGACGCACGGCTTTAAAACGAGCTTCACGGCCGGTCCTCTCAATTCCGTGTACGGTACACGCAAGATGCGGGTTCCACTTCCAGACTACCCGGTCCCTTCTCTCTACGAGAATCGATAGTAGAAGAACGGCTCGAAAACGCGTCTCAGAGACTAGGGGAAAAGAAGCGGTATGCGAGCGAAACGAAAACGCATTATGGAAACGTCGCGAAACAATGTTCGACGGTTGCTCGGTTCCAATCGTGCGGCCGTTTCAATTTCTCGTGCGCTTCACCGTCCCTCCGTAACTCTGGCCGATCGCGTATACCGAAGAGCCGACACGCGCAAAAACCACAGGCATTGTATACTGTATATATATATGTTACAGTCACAGCCTTCGCGCGTTTTACTCTCCGACGCGGGGTTTCCACGACGAAAGAGAGACAGTTTCGTGGCGGGTGACTCGGCCGAATCGCTACGACGGGTATTTCTATTATAGAACGAATCATCGCCACCCTTTACCAGTGCCCGACGAAGGAATCACAAGGTCATCTGGAGTTTACAATGCCAGCGACGGTAATTCCAACGAAGACCCGATAAGTCAACTCATCGTTCTATTTCTCCCCGTACAGAAAAGCGAATCGACGCTAACGCACCTCGCGCAAGCACGAACGTTCTCTTCGCGTGGATCATCCCATCGTCGAAAGATGTAAAGACGCATTGGAGATCGTGGTCTCTGGCGGGCTCATTGCACGCCCCACTGCATATCTTTCCTCGAATCGAGAATGATTCGTCCACTAAGGCTGCGAAACTACGCGTCGAGGAAACTAGGGGAAAGAAGCGGGATGCGAGCGAAACGACAATACATTATGGAAACGTCGCGAAACAATGTTCGGCGGTTGCTCGTTTCCTCCTGCGGACGTTTCATTGCTCGGGCGCTTCACGTCCCTCCGTAACCTTCGCGCGATCGCGTGCCCCGGAGAGCCGGCAACCGGTGAACCACAGGCGTATAAACTATAGTCTTCTATAGCAAGCCTTCGGCGGTTACTCTCCGACGCGGGGATTCCACGACGAGAGAGAATTTCGTGGCGGGTGACATCGGTCGAAACGCTACGACGGGTATTTCTATTATAGAACGAATCATCGCCACCCTTTACCAGTGCCCGACGAAGGAATCACAAGGTCATCTGGAGTTTACAATGCCAGCGACGGTAATTCCAACGAAGACCCGATAAGTCAACTCATCGTTCTATTTCTCCCCGTACAGACAAGCGAATCAACGCTATCGCACCTCACGCATGCACGAACGTTCTCTTCGCGTGAATCGTCCCATCGTCGAAAGATATAGCCGCTTGGAGATCGTGGCCCATCAAGTTCTTCCGTAACTCCTGCGCGATCGCGTACCCCGGAGAGCAGGCAACCGGTGAACCACAGGCGTATAAACTATAGTCTTCTATAGCAAGCCTTCGCGTTTACTCTACGACGCGGGGATTCCACGACGAGAGAGATTTTCGTGGCGGGTGACACGGCCGAATCGCTACGACGGGTATTTCTATTATAGAACGAATCATCGCCACCCTTTACCAGTGCCCGACGAAGGAATCACAAGGTCATCTGGAGTTTACAATGCCAGCGACGGTAATTCCAACGAAGACCCGATAAGTCAACTCATCGTTCTATTTCTCCCCGTACAGAAAAGCGAATCGGCGCTATCGCACCTCACGCAAGCAGGAATGATCTCTTCGCGTGGATCGTCCCATCGTCGAAAGATGTAAGACGTACAGAAATCGTGGTCCATCACGATTATTCGTAACTCTCCGAGTCGCGTATCTGAGAGTAGGGCAAACGGAGAACCACAGGCATAAATAATACTATATATTTCTTATATATAGTTAGCCTTCGCGTTTTACTCTCCGACATGGGGATTCCACGACGAGAGAGAGTTTCGTGGCGGGTGACTCGGCCGAATCGCTACGACGGGTATTTCTATTATAGAACGAATCATCGCCACCCTTTACCAGTGCCCGACGAAGGAATCACAAGGTCATCTGGAGTTCACAATGCCAGCGACGGTAATTCCAACGAAGACCCGATAAGTCAACTCATCGTTCTATTTCTCCCCGTACAGAAAAGCGAATCGACGCTATCGCACCTCGCGCGAGCACGTAACTACTCTTCGCGTGGATCGTCCCATCGTCGAAAGATGTAAGACGCACGGAAATCGTGGCCCATCAACGTTTTTTTGTAACTCTGCCGATCGCGTATCACAGAGCCGAGACGCACATACCACAGGCGTATAATACCGTTTTCTTTCGTATGGTAAGCCTTCGCGTTTACTCTTCGGCGCGGGGTTTCCACGTCGAGAGAGACTTTCGTGGCGGGTGACATCGGTCGAAACGCTACGACGGGTATTACTATTATAGAACGAATCATCGCCACCCTTTACCAGTGCCCGACGAAGGAATCACAAGGTCATCTGGAGTTTACAATGCCAGCGACGGTAATTCCAACGAAGACCCGATAAGTCAACTCAACGTTCTATTTCTCCCCGTACAGAAAAGCGAATCGACGCTGTTGCACCTCACGCAAGCACGAACGTTCTCTTCGCGTGGATCGTCCCATCGTCGAAAGATGTAAGACGCACGGAAATCGTGGCACATCACGTGTTTTCGGAACTCTGTCGACCGCGTATCTCAGAGACGACGCGCGCGAACCACTGGCATATACTATTATATATCGCGTTTTACCCTCCGACGCGGGGATTCCACGACGAGAGAGAGTTTCGTGAGCGGGTTGACTCGGAAGAAACGCTACGACGGGTATTTCTATTATAGAACGCATCATCGCCACCCTTTACCAGTGCCCGACGAAGGAATCACAAGGTCATCTGGAGTTTACAATGCCAGCGACGGTAATTCCAACGAAGACCCGATAAGTCAACTCAACGTTCTATTGCTCCCCGTACAGAAAAGCGAATCGACGCAATCGCACCATACGCGTGCACGTAACAACTCTTCGCGTGGATCGTCCCATCGTCGAGAGACGTGAGTTTCCATACTATGAATTCGCGTTTTACTCTCCGACGCGGGGATTCCACGACGAGAGAGAGTTTCGTGAGCGGGTTGACTCGGAAGAAACGCTACGACGGGTATTTCTATTATAGAACGCATCATCGCCACCCTTTACCAGTGCCCGACGAAGGAATCACAAGGTCATCTGGAGTTTACAATGCCAGCGACGGTAATTCCAACGAAGACCCGATAAGTCAACTCAACGTTCTATTGCTCCCCGTACAGAAAAGCGAATCGACGCAATCGCACCATACGCGTGCACGTAAACAACTCTTCGCGTGGATCGTCCCATCGTCGAGAGACGTAAGTTTTCATAGTATTAATTCGCGTTTTACTCTCCGACGCGGGGATTCCACGACGAGAGAGAGTTTCGTGAGCGGGTTGACTCGGAAGAAACGCTACGACGGGTATTTCTATTATAGAACGCATCATCGCCACCCTTTACCAGTGCCCGACGAAGGAATCACAAGGTCATCTGGAGTTTACAATGCCAGCGACGGTAATTCCAACGAAGACCCGATAAGTCAACTCAACGTTCTATTTCTCCCCGTACAGAAAAGCGAATCGACGCAATCGCACCATACGCGTGCACGTAAACAACTCTTCGCGTGGATCGTCCCATCGTCGAGAGACGTAAGTTTTCATAGTATTAATTCGCGTTTTACTCTCCGACGCGGGGATTCCACGACGAGAGAGAGTTTCGTGAGCGGGTTGACTCGGAAGAAACGCTACGACGGGTATTTCTATTATAGAACGCATCATCGCCACCCTTTACCAGTGCCCGACGAAGGAATCACAAGGTCATCTGGAGTTTACAATGCCAGCGACGGTAATTCCAACGAAGACCCGATAAGTCAACTCAACGTTCTATTTCTCCCCGTACAGAAAAGCGAATCGACGCAATCGCACCATACGCGTGCACGTAAACAACTCTTCGCGTGGATCGTCCCATCGTCGAGAGACGTAAGTTTTCATAGTATGAATTCGCGTTTTACTCTCCGACGCGGGGATTCCACGACGAGAGAGAGTTTCGTGAGCGGGTTGACTCGGAAGAAACGCTACGACGGGTATTTCTATTATAGAACGCATCATCGCCACCCTTTACCAGTGCCCGACGAAGGAATCACAAGGTCATCTGGAGTTTA
>NW_027475213.1:60000-62500 GCF_051020985.1 Nomia melanderi | reverse complement strand
TAAGTCCCCACGGTCAAGAGTAAACTTTTTTAATAAGCGTTTTAAAATTATTTCAATGTTTAATCCATGCGTAAACATGACGTTTATTAACGTTTTTAACATTAAAAAAAATTACAAAAATTTATTTTTCAAAAAAAATGGAAAAAACCGATTCGTCGGAGCGAGGTGTCCAGCCCGTGCGGTAATTCCAGCAGGCGAATCGGACTTCCCGAAATTTTTCTAAGTCCCACGGTCGACACCAACTTTTTTAATAAGCGTTTTAAAATTATTTCAATGTTTAATCCATGCGTAAACATGACGTTTATTAACGTTTTTAACATTAAAAAAAATTACAAAAATTTATTTTTCAAAAAAAATGGAAAAAACCGATTCGTCGGAGCGAGGTGTCCAGCCCGTGCGGTAATTCCAGCAGGCGAATCGGAATTCCCGAAATTTTTCTAAGTCCCACGGTCGACACCAACTTTTTTAATAAGCGTTTTAAAATTATTTCAATGTTTAATCCATGCGTAAACATGACGTTTATTAACGTTTTTAACGTTAAAAAAAATTACAAAAATTTATTTTTCGGAAAAAATGGAAAAAACCGATTCGTCGGAGCGAGGTGTCCAGCCCGTGCGGTAATTCCAGCAGGCGAATCGGACTTCCCGAAATTTTTCTAAGTCCCACGGTCGACACCAACTTTTTTAATAAGCGTTTTAAAATTATTTCAATGTTTAATCCATGCGTAAACATGACGTTTATTAACGTTTTTAACATTAAAAAAAATTACAAAAATTTATTTTTCAAAAAAAATGGAAAAAACCGATTCGTCGGAGCGAGGTGTCCAGCCCGTGCGGTAATTCCAGCAGGCGAATCGGACTTCCCGAAATTTTTCTAAGTCCCACGGTCGACACCAACTTTTTTAATAAGCGTTTTAAAATTATTTCAATGTTTAATCCATGCGTAAACATGACGTTTATTAACGTTTTTAACATTAAAAAAAATTACAAAAATTTATTTTTCGGAAAAAATGGAAAAAACCGATTCGTCGGAGCGAGGTGTCCAGCCCGTGCGGTAATTCCAGCAGGCGAATCGGACTTCCCGAAATTTTTCTAAGTCCCACGGTCGACACCAACTTTTTTAATAAGCGTTTTAAAATTATTTCAATGTTTAATCCATGCGTAAACATGACGTTTATTAACGTTTTTAACATTAAAAAAAATTACAAAAATTTATTTTTCAAAAAAAATGGAAAAAACCGATTCGTCGGAGCGAGGTGTCCAGCCCGTGCGGTAATTCCAGCAGGCGAATCGGACTTCCCGAAATTTTTCTAAGTCCCACGGTCGACACCAACTTTTTTAATAAGCGTTTTAAAATTATTTCAATGTTTAATCCATGCGTAAACATGACGTTTATTAACGTTTTTAACATTAAAAAAAATTACAAAAATTTATTTTTCGGAAAAAATGGAAAAAACCGATTCGTCGGAGCGAGGTGTCCAGCCCGTGCGGTAATTCCAGCAGGCGAATCGGACTTCCCGAAATTTTTCTAAGTCCCACGGTCGACACCAACTTTTTTAATAAGCGTTTTAAAATTATTTCAATGTTTAATCCATGCGTAAACATGACGTTTATTAACGTTTTTAACATTAAAAAAAATTACAAAAATTTATTTTTCGGAAAAAATGGAAAAAACCGATTCGTCGGAGCGAGGTGTCCAGCCCGTGCGGTAATTCCAGCAGGCGAATCGGACTTCCCGAAATTTTTCTAAGTCCCACGGTCGACACCAACTTTTTTAATAAGCGTTTTAAAATTATTTCAATGTTTAATCCATGCGTAAACATGACGTTTATTAACGTTTTTAACATTAAAAAAAATTACAAAAATTTATTTTTCAAAAAAAATGGAAAAAACCGATTCGTCGGAGCGAGGTGTCCAGCCCGTGCGGTAATTCCAGCAGGCGAATCGGACTTCCCGAAATTTTTCTAAGTCCCACGGTCGACACCAACTTTTTTAATAAGCGTTTTAAAATTATTTCAATGTTTAATCCATGCGTAAACATGACGTTTATTAACGTTTTTAACATTAAAAAAAATTACAAAAATTTATTTTTCAAAAAAAATGGAAAAAACCGATTCGTCGGAGCGAGGTGTCCAGCCCGTGCGGTAATTCCAGCAGGCGAATCGGACTTCCCGAAATTTTTCTAAGTCCCACGGTCGACAACAACTTTTTTAATAAGCGTTTTAAAATTATTTCAATGTTTAATCCATGCGTAAACATGACGTTTATTAACGTTTTTGACATTAAAAAAAATTACAAAAATTTATTTTTCGGAAAAAATGGAAAAAACCGATTCGTCGGAGCGAGCTGTCCAGGCCGTGCGGTAATGCCAGCAGGCGATCCGGGGTACTCGAAATTTTTCTAAGTCCGAACGGTCAAGAGTAAACTTTTTCATCACATATTTCAAAATTTTTTTAATGTTTAATCCACGCATAAAAACGCAGTTTATTAACGTTTTTAAC
>NW_027475213.1:50000-55000 GCF_051020985.1 Nomia melanderi | reverse complement strand
TGCCGGGAAGGTCGATTCCCTAATCAAGTCCGGTAGGGGCGGGGGCCAATCTAAGTTCCCGCTGGTCCGCAGGGCGTTCCGGAGGGGCTCGCGTTCTGCGTTATACATAGGGCATTCGAATAACAGGTGGCTGGGTGTCTCGTTGGGGGCGCCGCAGCGGCAGCGGGGGCTATCGGCTTGCCCTCTGCTGTGGAGTTTGTCCGCGAAGTCACCGTGTCCCGAGATGATCTGGGAGATGTAATGGTTCAAAGAGAACCATCCCATGCTCATCCGCTGCCTCACGCACGGCAGGAAGCGGTGGGTGTATCTGCCATGGGCAGAGTCATCCCAGCGCTCCTGCCATACGCTAAGCAGGGACTCGGAGGCTTGTTCCTCGACGGGGTCCTCCACAGCGCCGCCCGCTGCGGGGGCGGGAGTTCGCGCATCATACAGGGCTGCCGCTCGTCTGATAACGAGGTCAACCGGAGGAGCACCAGCGATTATGTGTAGAGCGTCGGTAGATACTGTCCTATAGGCTTTGGTGGTACGCAGGAGAGCGTACCTTTGCGCCCTTAGGAGTTCTGAGGCTGAGGTCTTATTTACCAGGTCGCTCCACGCGGGGGCGGCGTACGTGGCGATTGGCAGGAAAAGTCCCTTGTAAAGGACATCTAGGGACTCGTATTTGAGTCCCCAGCTCCTGCGGGCTATGGCGGCCATGGAATTATATTTCTCGGCGCACTTCGACCTGATTTTCCGGGCGTGCGTCCGGATCCTCAGGCCTTGATCGAGGTAGACGCCGAGATATTTTACGGTTTCGACCATACGTATTTGCCTCGATTGAATCTTAATTGTTGGGGGCCTTCGAATATCGAGATGACCACGGAAGAGGATCATCTCTGCTTTTTCCTGTGAAAGGGTCAGCTTCTCGGACTCGCACCATTTCTCAATGATGGTTGTCGCGTGCTGCCCCTTTTCCTGCAACTCGAGCCTGCTGTTTCCTGGGACGAGGATAAGGAGGTCGTCCGCGTAGGCGAACGCCTCTACGCCCTCGTTGGCCAGGGTAATCAGCAGGCTATCGAACACAAGGTTCCAGAGGCTGGGCCCTAAGATTGAGCCCTGAGGACAGCCTCTGGTTACCTGTTTCTCGACACGGGTCAATTTCCCTATCAGTGAGGCCGTACGGTCGTTGAGATAATCCGCGACGAGTCTATATAGGTTTCGCGGGCAGTTCCGCTCCTTGAGGCGAAAGAGGACGCTGGGCCACCATACGTTGTCGAACGCGCCCGAGATGTCGAACAAAATCGCAAGCGCGTATTTTGTCGTTGACCCCTCGAGCCCGCTGCGGACGGCGCGGATGGCGTCAGTCGTCGACCTTCCCTTTCGGAAGCCGAACTGCCTAGGGGAAGCATAGCCGGGGTGGAGAAAAATGGGCTCCAGCCTTTCGCGGATCAGCTTCTCCAGGGATTTCCCAACCACCGAGAGAAGGCAGATGGGCCTGTAGGAGCTGGCCGCAGACTCGTCCCTATCGGGGCTTTTGAGGAGGGCGCGTATCGAGCCATATTTCCATGGCTTCGGGAAGCTGCCTTGTGACAGGCAGCCGTTGAAGAGGGCTGAGATTTCGCTTATTAGGACCGGATAAGCGGCCTTAAGCATTCGGACCTCGATAAGGTCGGAACCTGGAGCTTTGCCATTGCGAATCGAGCCGATTGCATGGCAAATTTCCTGTTCCGAGAAGGGCGAAGTATCTGGGGTATCCGGGGGGGTTACGCTCGCGGACCTTTTACGACGTTGACACTCGAGCGTGTCCGGGGCGTCGTCGGGAACAAGGGCGTGGAGGAGGCTTAACGCGGTCTCCTCCCACGTAATTGTGGAACCGGACAGAACCGGGGAAGTGGCCAGGGCTTTATCGGGGCTGATCTTTTTGACGCAAATTTTATACGCCGCTCCCCATGGGTTTTTCGCGCAGGATTCCGTCACGAAGTCCCGCCAGCTTGATCGCTTGGCGGTCTGAATTTCGTAGGAATACTTCCTGCGAATCTGGAGGTACGCGACGCGTTTCGCTTCCCTGATGGAAGGGTCCGACTCGACCTGGAAGGACTTCCGCATGCGGTAAGTTTTCTTCTTTAGCCGAGTCAGGTTTTCCGTCCACCAGGGAACCGACTTCGGGAAAGTTTTCTTCCTCGGAAGGGATTTTTGCGCAGCCGTAATGATTGCGTCTTGAAGAGACGCAGCTGAGGCCTCAATTGCAGATTTGCTGTCCAGCCGGGAGTCGCGGAGGAGGCTGCTTTTGATTATTTCCAGGTTCGATTGGAATTTAGCCCAATCGGCCCTGGATGTGTTAAATCTGGGGCTCGCGGAGGCGGGTCCCATTGTGGTGGGGGCCTTGTACGTGAAGGTGATTGCGTTGTGGTCGCTGGATGTCCAATTTTCATGGACCTCCCAGCTTCCTATGTACCCGACGGTCGATAGGCTTGACAGCGTTACATCTACGTTGGAGGATCCTTTATGGTTGCGGAATGTGGGGGCGTTACCGGGTTCGTTGAGGACTACTAGATTTTCCTGGGTTACGACCCATTCCAATTCTTCGCCTCGCGGATCGGTTGTGGTGCTGTGCCAAAGCGAAGACTTCGCGTTGGCATCGGCAGCGATTATTAATCTCTTTCCGCGGAGGGAGCGGCATATTTGCGAGATTCTCGCCAGGTATCTTTCGATATCGTGCGAGAATTTGAAATATACGCTAGCGAGGTACAGTTTCCCAAATGGTCCTGTTACCTCGATACACGTACAATAGTCGTCGCTGAGATGCGACAGCTTAAGGGACTCGAGGTTGGGATTGCGTATCGCGATACCAGCCATGGCTCGGTTGCCAGGCTCCGCGCCCGTGACTGCCGTGCAATTCGTGAGGCCGATGAATTTGCCCTTCACGTTGTACGGCTCCTGCATGAACAGGATGTCGATATTCTTCTCCCCCATAATGCGGGACATTTCGAGGGAGACGATTTGGGATCCGCGCATGTTTAATTGTGCCAGTTTCAGGGTCTGGCTATGGGTACGACTATGGGCGTTATTCATAGTCGGTTTGTTGAAGGACCCGCTCTAGTGCCGCTTTATGCGCTGGGCATTGTTCCAGCTTAACGGAGTGCTTGTGCTCCTTGCCGGCCTTCCGGCAGTTGGAGCAAACGGGGGACTTGGTTTTGTTTGGGCACTCCTTGAAGGAGTGTCCTTCGGCGGCACAGTATCCGCAGATTTCCTTAGGGGCGCGGCAGTACTTGGTCGTGTGCCCGAAGGATTGGCATTTATAGCAGCGCGTGGCTACAATGTAGTCCCTCGCGCGGCAATGTTCCCAGCCGATGTAGAGGATGCCCTTGTTCTTTATCAGTTCCCGGACTTTATTTGACACCTCGAAGATGACATTGCAGGTGTCCTTGTCCTTGGGTCCTGATTTGAAGGAGACCTTCGTTTGCTCCCTAACGACGGCCTTGTCCTTACCCTTGAAATTTTGCTCGACGATCGCCTCGATCAGGGATCGGTCGTTTTCGGTCCGCGGTACGTTGTACACAATTATTCTGGGGCTCGACTTCGGGGGCGCCGCTGCCGTGAAACCGGCTGACTTGAGCTTCGGGTGGGCGGAGAGGGTCGAGAGGTCGCATCCCTTTGCGGCCTCGATAATTATACCATTCCCCTGAAGGAGACGGACGCTTCGGACCTGAAGCTTGCTGGCCTCCGGGGAGACCATCTCCAGGACGGCTTTCCTCGTTGCCGCTGAGTCGGCGTACGTTTTGGAGTCGCTCGGGGCGATTTTTATTATATTCGGTTGATCGCGTTTTGGGTTCGCGATCGATATTATCCGTTTAGGGATTCGGGCCTTTTCCGCCCAGGTCATTTCCCGTTGTGCCACGGGTTTGTTGTTTGTCGCCGTGGGGGGGGTGGGGGCCAATCTGGGTGACTGTGGGGCCGCGGTGGGGGGGGCGCGTGTCGCGGCATGGTGGACTGTGGGGGCGGTAACGCGGGAGAGAACCGCGGATTTGAGGGCCTTAATTTGGCCCTCGAGGTTGCTTTTGTCTACGAGCGCCTGGGTGAGTAGGTGGGTCAGCTCGCCTACTGCGTTAATGAGCTCTGATTTGATGGTGTCGCTTGCCTCGGTTTGCGTGGTGATACAGTTAAAGATAAATTGGTTGATGTTTCGGGACTTACTCAACGCAGCCTCTGTGGATCTGGGTGTGTCGCTCGTCCCAGTCACCTCCTTCCTCGTGGCTGTTGAGTTCCCCGTCACTGCGGCTACCTCGGGTGTGGGAGCGGCCTTAGTTGCTGGCGGGGTCTCTGCGGCTTGCTCAGTTATTAGCTGCTTCGCAGCTTTCGCCTTCCTGTTTTTCCCCTTCCCGGTGCGGGCGGGCGACCGCTCCTCCTTTCCTTCCAAGTACGCAGACCTGACGGGGCTGTCCAGCTCATCCGTCGGCAAGGTGGATCCGGAGGACGAGGACGAGGACGAGTCGTATTCGTCGCTTTCCGACTCCGACCTCTGCTCGAACGTTCTCTTCCGTCCCGGACACTGCATCTCGCCTCGCGGCCGAAGTTGACGGCGTGGCGGATGGGGCTCGACTGGCTGCTTCGCTATTTTGCCGATGGCGGCGCTGCTGCGGCGAGGACTGCTTACTGGCGGCGCCGTCGTCGACGCCGAGGGGAGCTGCTGGCGGCGTGTGACGTCAGAATATGGCCGCCAATATGGCCGCCAATATGGCGTCCAAGATGGCGTCGACAAATCTGTTGTCGTTGATACCGGGATATATGTCGATGAATATCCTTAATTTGCGACAACTCACTAGAGATAATCACAACACTGTGTCCGAATGTTTTATTTACACCAGTGGCCGCGGCGATTCTACGATCCCGCGGTTATTAATACGAGAACGAGTCTACGAAGTTTCAGGTGACGCCAGATGACGTCACCAACCGACGCTAACTTTATCTCCTCGATAGATTCGGCCCTCACTGTCCGAATTTCACGATTCTTAGCACAGAAT
>NW_027475213.1:35000-45000 GCF_051020985.1 Nomia melanderi | reverse complement strand
ACGCAAGCAGTGTATGGTACGTAAACGACCCTCAGCCAGGCGTGGTCCAGGAATTGTATCCGTGGACCGCAATGTGCGTTCGAAATGTCGATGTTCATGTGTCCTGCAGTTCACACGTTGACGCGCAATTAGCTGCGTTCTTCATCGACCCACGAGCCAAGTGATCCACCGTTCAGGGTAATCGTATAAATTTTATATTTCACATATATAATTTTATTCTCATTTGTTCGACCTAATATCTCTCTTCTTTCAAAGAGAAGATAAAAGTTGATACCTGAATCTCCGACCAGCGCGCGAAGGAGATTCAGGCGTCGCCTTGGAGACGACACCGAAGCCTTTCGAGACGAAAAACGTTCAAGTAATATGTATATATTTCTCGACGTTCCGGGCGTATAGTGCATTCAAAAACCCGCGAAAGACGCAGAAGACTCGCACGCGTGGAAACGACGGGGATATATTTTGTATCCTACCCGATACTGAATCCATCGCGTGCAGTCGACCCTCGCGTTCTTCCGATCAGACGCATCTATTGTTGCGCGCATGTTTTCGCGTCGCATCGCGCGAAACGTTGCACGAATCGTACCGATCGATCGATTGAAAGCAAATAATGAAAAAAGACTTCACAGCTGGCTCTTTGCCGGTCATTCGTCCCATGTTATCTCTTGCCGCGAAATTGGCGCGCAAGAGTTGGGTGTCAGACGCGCGGCTTTAAAACGAGCTTCACGGCCGGTCCCTTCGTTACCGCTTTCGTTCTTTCTCTCGGAACGACCATGAACGAACACGACGAGCGACGCTACGGCATACACACGTCCACGGATTCGATTAAAAAAACAGACTTCACAGCTGGCTCTTTGCCGGTCATTCGTCCCATATTATCTCTTGCCGCGAAATTGGCGCGCAAGAGTTGGGTGTCAGACGCACGGCTTTAAAACGAGCTTCACGGCCGGTCCTCTCAATTCCGTGTACGGTACACGCAAGATGCGGGTTCCACTTCCAGACTACCCGGTCCCTTCTCTCTACGAGAATCGATAGTAGAAGAACGGCTCGAAAACGCGTCTCAGAGACTAGGGGAAAAGAAGCGGTATGCGAGCGAAACGAAAACGCATTATGGAAACGTCGCGAAACAATGTTCGACGGTTGCTCGGTTCCAATCGTGCGGCCGTTTCAATTTCTCGTGCGCTTCACCGTCCCTCCGTAACTCTGGCCGATCGCGTATACCGAAGAGCCGACACGCGCAAAAACCACAGGCATTGTATACTGTATATATATATGTTACAGTCACAGCCTTCGCGCGTTTTACTCTCCGACGCGGGGTTTCCACGACGAAAGAGAGACAGTTTCGTGGCGGGTGACTCGGCCGAATCGCTACGACGGGTATTTCTATTATAGAACGAATCATCGCCACCCTTTACCAGTGCCCGACGAAGGAATCACAAGGTCATCTGGAGTTTACAATGCCAGCGACGGTAATTCCAACGAAGACCCGATAAGTCAACTCATCGTTCTATTTCTCCCCGTACAGAAAAGCGAATCGACGCTAACGCACCTCGCGCAAGCACGAACGTTCTCTTCGCGTGGATCATCCCATCGTCGAAAGATGTAAAGACGCATTGGAGATCGTGGTCTCTGGCGGGCTCATTGCACGCCCCACTGCATATCTTTCCTCGAATCGAGAATGATTCGTCCACTAAGGCTGCGAAACTACGCGTCGAGGAAACTAGGGGAAAGAAGCGGGATGCGAGCGAAACGACAATACATTATGGAAACGTCGCGAAACAATGTTCGGCGGTTGCTCGTTTCCTCCTGCGGACGTTTCATTGCTCGGGCGCTTCACGTCCCTCCGTAACCTTCGCGCGATCGCGTGCCCCGGAGAGCCGGCAACCGGTGAACCACAGGCGTATAAACTATAGTCTTCTATAGCAAGCCTTCGGCGGTTACTCTCCGACGCGGGGATTCCACGACGAGAGAGAATTTCGTGGCGGGTGACATCGGTCGAAACGCTACGACGGGTATTTCTATTATAGAACGAATCATCGCCACCCTTTACCAGTGCCCGACGAAGGAATCACAAGGTCATCTGGAGTTTACAATGCCAGCGACGGTAATTCCAACGAAGACCCGATAAGTCAACTCATCGTTCTATTTCTCCCCGTACAGACAAGCGAATCAACGCTATCGCACCTCACGCATGCACGAACGTTCTCTTCGCGTGAATCGTCCCATCGTCGAAAGATATAGCCGCTTGGAGATCGTGGCCCATCAAGTTCTTCCGTAACTCCTGCGCGATCGCGTACCCCGGAGAGCAGGCAACCGGTGAACCACAGGCGTATAAACTATAGTCTTCTATAGCAAGCCTTCGCGTTTACTCTACGACGCGGGGATTCCACGACGAGAGAGATTTTCGTGGCGGGTGACACGGCCGAATCGCTACGACGGGTATTTCTATTATAGAACGAATCATCGCCACCCTTTACCAGTGCCCGACGAAGGAATCACAAGGTCATCTGGAGTTTACAATGCCAGCGACGGTAATTCCAACGAAGACCCGATAAGTCAACTCATCGTTCTATTTCTCCCCGTACAGAAAAGCGAATCGGCGCTATCGCACCTCACGCAAGCAGGAATGATCTCTTCGCGTGGATCGTCCCATCGTCGAAAGATGTAAGACGTACAGAAATCGTGGTCCATCACGATTATTCGTAACTCTCCGAGTCGCGTATCTGAGAGTAGGGCAAACGGAGAACCACAGGCATAAATAATACTATATATTTCTTATATATAGTTAGCCTTCGCGTTTTACTCTCCGACATGGGGATTCCACGACGAGAGAGAGTTTCGTGGCGGGTGACTCGGCCGAATCGCTACGACGGGTATTTCTATTATAGAACGAATCATCGCCACCCTTTACCAGTGCCCGACGAAGGAATCACAAGGTCATCTGGAGTTCACAATGCCAGCGACGGTAATTCCAACGAAGACCCGATAAGTCAACTCATCGTTCTATTTCTCCCCGTACAGAAAAGCGAATCGACGCTATCGCACCTCGCGCGAGCACGTAACTACTCTTCGCGTGGATCGTCCCATCGTCGAAAGATGTAAGACGCACGGAAATCGTGGCCCATCAACGTTTTTTTGTAACTCTGCCGATCGCGTATCACAGAGCCGAGACGCACATACCACAGGCGTATAATACCGTTTTCTTTCGTATGGTAAGCCTTCGCGTTTACTCTTCGGCGCGGGTTTTCCACGTCGAGAGAGACTTTCGTGGCGGGTGACATCGGTCGAAACGCTACGACGGGTATTACTATTATAGAACGAATCATCGCCACCCTTTACCAGTGCCCGACGAAGGAATCACAAGGTCATCTGGAGTTTACAATGCCAGCGACGGTAATTCCAACGAAGACCCGATAAGTCAACTCAACGTTCTATTTCTCCCCGTACAGAAAAGCGAATCGACGCTGTTGCACCTCACGCAAGCACGAACGTTCTCTTCGCGTGGATCGTCCCATCGTCGAAAGATGTAAGACGCACGGAAATCGTGGCACATCACGTGTTTTCGGAACTCTGTCGACCGCGTATCTCAGAGACGACGCGCGCGAACCACTGGCATATACTATTATATATCGCGTTTTACCCTCCGACGCGGGGATTCCACGACGAGAGAGAGTTTCGTGAGCGGGTTGACTCGGAAGAAACGCTACGACGGGTATTTCTATTATAGAACGCATCATCGCCACCCTTTACCAGTGCCCGACGAAGGAATCACAAGGTCATCTGGAGTTTACAATGCCAGCGACGGTAATTCCAACGAAGACCCGATAAGTCAACTCAACGTTCTATTGCTCCCCGTACAGAAAAGCGAATCGACGCAATCGCACCATACGCGTGCACGTAACAACTCTTCGCGTGGATCGTCCCATCGTCGAGAGACGTGAGTTTCCATACTATGAATTCGCGTTTTACTCTCCGACGCGGGGATTCCACGACGAGAGAGAGTTTCGTGAGCGGGTTGACTCGGAAGAAACGCTACGACGGGTATTTCTATTATAGAACGCATCATCGCCACCCTTTACCAGTGCCCGACGAAGGAATCACAAGGTCATCTGGAGTTTACAATGCCAGCGACGGTAATTCCAACGAAGACCCGATAAGTCAACTCAACGTTCTATTGCTCCCCGTACAGAAAAGCGAATCGACGCAATCGCACCATACGCGTGCACGTAACAACTCTTCGCGTGGATCGTCCCATCGTCGAGAGACGTAAGTTTCCATACTATGAATTCGCGTTTTACTCTCCGACGCGGGGATTCCACGACGAGAGAGAGTTTCGTGAGCGGGTTGACTCGGAAGAAACGCTACGACGGGTATTTCTATTATAGAACGCATCATCGCCACCCTTTACCAGTGCCCGACGAAGGAATCACAAGGTCATCTGGAGTTTACAATGCCAGCGACGGTAATTCCAACGAAGACCCGATAAGTCAACTCAACGTTCTATTTCTCCCCGTACAGAAAAGCGAATCGACGCAATCGCACCATACGCGTGCACGTAAACAACTCTTCGCGTGGATCGTCCCATCGTCGAGAGACGTAAGTTTTCATAGTATTAATTCGCGTTTTACTCTCCGACGCGGGGATTCCACGACGAGAGAGAGTTTCGTGAGCGGGTTGACTCGGAAGAAACGCTACGACGGGTATTTCTATTATAGAACGCATCATCGCCACCCTTTACCAGTGCCCGACGAAGGAATCACAAGGTCATCTGGAGTTTACAATGCCAGCGACGGTAATTCCAACGAAGACCCGATAAGTCAACTCAACGTTCTATTTCTCCCCGTACAGAAAAGCGAATCGACGCAATCGCACCATACGCGTGCACGTAAACAACTCTTCGCGTGGATCGTCCCATCGTCGAGAGACGTAAGTTTTCATAGTATGAATTCGCGTTTTACTCTCCGACGCGGGGATTCCACGACGAGAGAGAGTTTCGTGAGCGGGTTGACTCGGAAGAAACGCTACGACGGGTATTTCTATTATAGAACGCATCATCGCCACCCTTTACCAGTGCCCGACGAAGGAATCACAAGGTCATCTGGAGTTTACAATGCCAGCGACGGTAATTCCAACGAAGACCCGATAAGTCAACTCAACGTTCTATTACTCCCCGTACAGAAAAGCGAATCGACGCAATCGCACCATACGCGTGCACGTAACAACTCTTCGCGTGGATCGTCCCATCGTCGAGAGACGTAAGTTTCCATACTATGAATTCGCGTTTTACTCTCCGACGCGGGGATTCCACGACGAGAGAGTGTTTCGTGAGCGGGTTGACTCGGAAGAAACGCTACGACGGGTATTTCTATTATAGAACGCATCATCGCCACCCTTTACCAGTGCCCGACGAAGGAATCACAAGGTCATCTGGAGTTTACAATGCCAGCGACGGTAATTCCAACGAAGACCCGATAAGTCAACTCAACGTTCTATTGCTCCCCGTACAGAAAAGCGAATCGACGCAATCGCACCATACGCGTGCACGTAACAACTCTTCGCGTGGATCGTCCCATCGTCGAGAGACGTAAGTTTCCATACTATGAATTCGCGTTTTACTCTCCGACGCGGGGATTCCACGACGAGAGAGAGTTTCGTGAGCGGGTTGACTCGGAAGAAACGCTACGACGGGTATTTCTATTATAGAACGCATCATCGCCACCCTTTACCAGTGCCCGACGAAGGAATCACAAGGTCATCTGGAGTTTACAATGCCAGCGACGGTAATTCCAACGAAGACCCGATAAGTCAACTCAACGTTCTATTTCTCCCCGTACAGAAAAGCGAATCGACGCAATCGCACCATACGCGTGCACGTAAACAACTCTTCGCGTGGATCGTCCCATCGTCGAGAGACGTAAGTTTTCATAGTATTAATTCGCGTTTTACTCTCCGACGCGGGGATTCCACGACGAGAGAGAGTTTCGTGAGCGGGTTGACTCGGAAGAAACGCTACGACGGGTATTTCTATTATAGAACGCATCATCGCCACCCTTTACCAGTGCCCGACGAAGGAATCACAAGGTCATCTGGAGTTTACAATGCCAGCGACGGTAATTCCAACGAAGACCCGATAAGTCAACTCATCGTTCTATTTCTCCCCGTACAGAAAAGCGAATCGGCGCTATCGCACCTCACGCAAGCAGGAATGATCTCTTCGCGTGGATCGTCCCATCGTCGAAAGATGTAAGACGTACAGAAATCGTGGTCCATCACGATTATTCGTAACTCTCCGAGTCGCGTATCTGAGAGTAGGGCAAACGGAGAACCACAGGCATAAATAATACTATATATTTCTTATATATAGTTAGCCTTCGCGTTTTACTCTCCGACATGGGGATTCCACGACGAGAGAGAGTTTCGTGGCGGGTGACTCGGCCGAATCGCTACGACGGGTATTTCTATTATAGAACGAATCATCGCCACCCTTTACCAGTGCCCGACGAAGGAATCACAAGGTCATCTGGAGTTCACAATGCCAGCGACGGTAATTCCAACGAAGACCCGATAAGTCAACTCATCGTTCTATTTCTCCCCGTACAGAAAAGCGAATCGACGCTATCGCACCTCGCGCGAGCACGTAACTACTCTTCGCGTGGATCGTCCCATCGTCGAAAGATGTAAGACGCACGGAAATCGTGGCCCATCAACGTTTTTTTGTAACTCTGCCGATCGCGTATCACAGAGCCGAGACGCACATACCACAGGCGTATAATACCGTTTTCTTTCGTATGGTAAGCCTTCGCGTTTACTCTTCGGCGCGGGGTTTCCACGTCGAGAGAGACTTTCGTGGCGGGTGACATCGGTCGAAACGCTACGACGGGTATTACTATTATAGAACGAATCATCGCCACCCTTTACCAGTGCCCGACGAAGGAATCACAAGGTCATCTGGAGTTTACAATGCCAGCGACGGTAATTCCAACGAAGACCCGATAAGTCAACTCAACGTTCTATTTCTCCCCGTACAGAAAAGCGAATCGACGCTGTTGCACCTCACGCAAGCACGAACGTTCTCTTCGCGTGGATCGTCCCATCGTCGAAAGATGTAAGACGCACGGAAATCGTGGCACATCACGTGTTTTCGGAACTCTGTCGACCGCGTATCTCAGAGACGACGCGCGCGAACCACTGGCATATACTATTATATATCGCGTTTTACCCTCCGACGCGGGGATTCCACGACGAGAGAGAGTTTCGTGAGCGGGTTGACTCGGAAGAAACGCTACGACGGGTATTTCTATTATAGAACGCATCATCGCCACCCTTTACCAGTGCCCGACGAAGGAATCACAAGGTCATCTGGAGTTTACAATGCCAGCGACGGTAATTCCAACGAAGACCCGATAAGTCAACTCAACGTTCTATTGCTCCCCGTACAGAAAAGCGAATCGACGCAATCGCACCATACGCGTGCACGTAACAACTCTTCGCGTGGATCGTCCCATCGTCGAGAGACGTGAGTTTCCATACTATGAATTCGCGTTTTACTCTCCGACGCGGGGATTCCACGACGAGAGAGAGTTTCGTGAGCGGGTTGACTCGGAAGAAACGCTACGACGGGTATTTCTATTATAGAACGCATCATCGCCACCCTTTACCAGTGCCCGACGAAGGAATCACAAGGTCATCTGGAGTTTACAATGCCAGCGACGGTAATTCCAACGAAGACCCGATAAGTCAACTCAACGTTCTATTGCTCCCCGTACAGAAAAGCGAATCGACGCAATCGCACCATACGCGTGCACGTAACAACTCTTCGCGTGGATCGTCCCATCGTCGAGAGACGTAAGTTTCCATACTATGAATTCGCGTTTTACTCTCCGACGCGGGGATTCCACGACGAGAGAGAGTTTCGTGAGCGGGTTGACTCGGAAGAAACGCTACGACGGGTATTTCTATTATAGAACGCATCATCGCCACCCTTTACCAGTGCCCGACGAAGGAATCACAAGGTCATCTGGAGTTTACAATGCCAGCGACGGTAATTCCAACGAAGACCCGATAAGTCAACTCAACGTTCTATTTCTCCCCGTACAGAAAAGCGAATCGACGCAATCGCACCATACGCGTGCACGTAAACAACTCTTCGCGTGGATCGTCCCATCGTCGAGAGACGTAAGTTTTCATAGTATTAATTCGCGTTTTACTCTCCGACGCGGGGATTCCACGACGAGAGAGAGTTTCGTGAGCGGGTTGACTCGGAAGAAACGCTACGACGGGTATTTCTATTATAGAACGCATCATCGCCACCCTTTACCAGTGCCCGACGAAGGAATCACAAGGTCATCTGGAGTTTACAATGCCAGCGACGGTAATTCCAACGAAGACCCGATAAGTCAACTCAACGTTCTATTTCTCCCCGTACAGAAAAGCGAATCGACGCAATCGCACCATACGCGTGCACGTAAACAACTCTTCGCGTGGATCGTCCCATCGTCGAGAGACGTAAGTTTTCATAGTATGAATTCGCGTTTTACTCTCCGACGCGGGGATTCCACGACGAGAGAGAGTTTCGTGAGCGGGTTGACTCGGAAGAAACGCTACGACGGGTATTTCTATTATAGAACGCATCATCGCCACCCTTTACCAGTGCCCGACGAAGGAATCACAAGGTCATCTGGAGTTTACAATGCCAGCGACGGTAATTCCAACGAAGACCCGATAAGTCAACTCAACGTTCTATTACTCCCCGTACAGAAAAGCGAATCGACGCAATCGCACCATACGCGTGCACGTAACAACTCTTCGCGTGGATCGTCCCATCGTCGAGAGACGTAAGTTTCCATACTATGAATTCGCGTTTTACTCTCCGACGCGGGGATTCCACGACGAGAGAGTGTTTCGTGAGCGGGTTGACTCGGAAGAAACGCTACGACGGGTATTTCTATTATAGAACGCATCATCGCCACCCTTTACCAGTGCCCGACGAAGGAATCACAAGGTCATCTGGAGTTTACAATGCCAGCGACGGTAATTCCAACGAAGACCCGATAAGTCAACTCAACGTTCTATTGCTCCCCGTACAGAAAAGCGAATCGACGCAATCGCACCATACGCGTGCACGTAACAACTCTTCGCGTGGATCGTCCCATCGTCGAGAGACGTAAGTTTCATAAGTAAGCCTTCGGCGTTTTACTCTCCGACGCGGGGATTCCACGACGAGAGAGTGTTTCGTGGCGGGTGACTAGGCCGAAACGCTACGACGGGTATTTCTATTATAGAACGAATCATCGCCACCCTTTACCAGTGCCCGACGAAGGAATCACAAGGTCATCTGGAGTTTACAATGCCAGCGACGGTAATTCCAACGAAGACCCGATAAGTCAGCTCATCGTTCTATTTCTCCCCGTACAGAAAAGCGAATCGACGCTATCGCACCTCGCGCGAGCACGTAACAACTCTTCGCGTGGATCGTCCCATCGTCGAGAGACGTAAGACGCACGGAAATCGTGGTTCATCGCGTCTTTTCCTACTCTCTTGAATCGCAATTTCGTATAGAGCCTACACACGCGAACCACCGGCATATACTATTTCTTCTCTCATAGTAAGCCTTCGCGCGTTTTACTCTCCGACGCGGGGATTCCACGACGAGAGAGTGTTTCGTGGCGGGTGTCTCGGCCGAATCGCTACGACGGGTATTTCTATTATAGAACGAATCATCGCCACCCTTTACCAGTGCCCGACGAAGGAATCACAAGGTCATCTGGAGTTTACAATGCCAGCGACGGTAATTCCAACGAAGACCCGATAAGTCAACTCATCGTTCTATTTCTCCCCGTACAGAAAAGCGAATCGACGCTATCGCACCTCGCGCGAGCACGAAACAACTCTTCGCGTGGATCGTCCCATCGTCGAAAGATGTAAGACGCACGGAAATCGTGGTTCGGCGGGCTCTATGCGCCTTGTTCAAAGTAAAAAAAAAAAATTTCGACGGACGGGAGAA
>NW_027475213.1:30000-32500 GCF_051020985.1 Nomia melanderi | reverse complement strand
TCCGCGCATATACATCAGGAGGACCTCCAAAAATTTCAAACTCTCCCGTGTATCTCTCCGAGATCTTTTTAGAAGAAAAAGAATCTCGGATGTCACATCGACTTTCAGGTTTGTAAGCACGTATGCTCGAGCGCTCTCCATCGTGTAAGCACGGACATAACGCACGAAGTCCGAAGACCGCGTACGTTAACATGCTGGACATATCGAGAAAGCGCGAACCATGCTAGGCGTACCCATGTCGAGGCCCTCGCGTTAAAGATCATACTCTTCTTTTCGTTCTCTCTTCTTTGCCCAGAAATAATATATATTTCTTATAATATATACCTCTTAGTTTATGTATTTCTCTCTTAGGACACCTCAATTTTATATGTATATATTATATTTCATTCGAACAATTTTTGTTCGTCGCCCCTTTTTGTGTGTAGTATTTCGTTTGGTCTTTGCCATTAAATTTTTGTATACGAAAAATATATTTTCGCTCGGATAGAAAACCCCTTTTGGGTTTCTGAGAGTTGATGTGAGAGTCGTACAAGTATAACGAATATACGTTGTATCCAACCCAACATTCTGGGCTTACCACATAAGGGCCATTCGGTCTGAGACACCGACCCGTGGTCATGCTGTGTAGAGAAAAATTCGCAACGGAACGCGGTACAGAACAGTCGAGGAATGGACCTCGAGGAGCTGAACGACTGCTTCTCGACCGAGATCGTAGAATAGCCGCTCGCCCGCCGCTGCGCCGACCGGTCCGCTCGAACCGACGTGCTCTCTTATAGTAACCAAACGGGCGGCCGCGACGACCGCGGCGCCGGCCGCTCAGCACGGGCGCTTATGGTGGTAAACTGCCGCGCGTACAGACCAACCGGCCGGGCTGCTGGTACTTAGCCGCTGAAACTATGGTCGATTCGAACATATATTAACATACGATTTTTATTCGATAAATCGTTATTGTACATATTAAACGTTAGTTTCCACCGAAAGAAAAATTTTTTAGAATTTTTTTTTTCCAAAAATTGCAAGAGTAAACTTTTTTAATATTCGATTTAAAAATTTTTAAATGCTTAATCCTTACATTAAACTACTGGGAGAACTCAGAAATCATAATGAAAAAAATTACAAAAATTTATTTTTCTCAGAAACTCCGAAAAACAGAGTGGTCGAATCCGTGCAAGCCGGAATTTTTCTAAGTCCCCACGGTCAAGAGTAAACTTTTTTAATAAGCGTTTTAAAATTATTTCAATGTTTAATCCATGCGTAAACATGACGTTTATTAACGTTTTTAACATTAAAAAAAATTACAAAAATTTATTTTTCAAAAAAAATGGAAAAAACCGATTCGTCGGAGCGAGGTGTCCAGCCCGTGCGGTAATTCCAGCAGGCGAATCGGACTTCCCGAAATTTTTCTAAGTCCCACGGTCGACACCAACTTTTTTAATAAGCGTTTTAAAATTATTTCAATGTTTAATCCATGCGTAAACATGACGTTTATTAACGTTTTTAACATTAAAAAAAATTACAAAAATTTATTTTTCAAAAAAAATGGAAAAAACCGATTCGTCGGAGCGAGGTGTCCAGCCCGTGCGGTAATTCCAGCAGGCGAATCGGACTTCCCGAAATTTTTCTAAGTCCCACGGTCGACACCAACTTTTTTAATAAGCGTTTTAAAATTATTTCAATGTTTAATCCATGCGTAAACATGACGTTTATTAACGTTTTTAACATTAAAAAAAATTACAAAAATTTATTTTTCAAAAAAAATGGAAAAAACCGATTCGTCGGAGCGAGGTGTCCAGCCCGTGCGGTAATTCCAGCAGGCGAATCGGACTTCCCGAAATTTTTCTAAGTCCCACGGTCGACAACAACTTTTTTAATAAGCGTTTTAAAATTATTTCAATGTTTAATCCATGCGTAAACATGACGTTTATTAACGTTTTTGACATTAAAAAAAATTACAAAAATTTATTTTTCGGAAAAAATGGAAAAAACCGATTCGTCGGAGCGAGGTGTCCAGCCCGTGCGGTAATTCCAGCAGGCGAATCGGACTTCCCGAAATTTTTCTAAGTCCCACGGTCGACACCAACTTTTTTAATAAGCGTTTTAAAATTATTTCAATGTTTAATCCATGCGTAAACATGACGTTTATTAACGTTTTTAACATTAAAAAAAATTACAAAAATTTATTTTTCGGAAAAAATGGAAAAAACCGATTCGTCGGAGCGAGGTGTCCAGCCCGTGCGGTAATTCCAGCAGGCGAATCGGACTTCCCGAAATTTTTCTAAGTCCCACGGTCGACACCAACTTTTTTAATAAGCGTTTTAAAATTATTTCAATGTTTAATCCATGCGTAAACATGACGTTTATTAACGTTTTTAACATTAAAAAAAATTACAAAAATTTATTTTTCAAAAAAAATGGAAAAAACCGATTCGTCGGAGCGAGGTGTCCAGCCCGTGCGGTAATTCCAGCAGGCGAATCGGACTTCCCGAAATTTTTCTAAGTC
>NW_027475213.1:22500-25000 GCF_051020985.1 Nomia melanderi | reverse complement strand
GGATGCCGATCTTAAGTCCCAAGCTTTGCAAGGGCTTATTCTTTATAAGACTTTGGAGGCCTTCCTTCGTCGACGTTTCGACGAGGAGTCCTCCTTTGCTTATCTTCTTTACTGCTTTTACCTGCAGTTTCTCAAGTGTTGGCCTATAGCCTCGCGCCATGGCCTTTCTCGTTTGCTCCCAGTCGGAGTCATTGTCTTTTAAGTAGACCGTCACGACATTGCGTGACGGTCCATTCTCTATTAATTGTTTCTTAGACATGGTCGCAGTCGCGTAGGACTTGACCATGTCCTTCTTGTTTGGCTTAGTTTCCGCCGGCGTCAGTGTCTTATCTAAAGCCTTTGGCTTTGCCTCGGCACACATACGTGCCTTTTCGCTTTCCAAAGCTTGAATCCGCCTTTCGGCTTCTTCAAGCTTCTTATATAATTTCTCGCTTTCAACCTCCCTTTCTGCTAAGAGGGATTGAATCCGCCCTTCGGCGTCATGAATCCTCTTATGTAGCCTCTTGCTTGCTACAGCTCTTTCGTCTTTGAGAGCTTTGATTTCATTTTCAGCTTTCTCAAGCTTGGAAGATAACTCCTTTTCTCTCTCACTTGCAACTTCGTGAGTGTCATCGGACTCTATCTGCTTCCAGGCATCGTCCAATGCACTACGGAGGGTGGCAAAACTTCCACTCTCCATAGTTTGCTGGCTGATGCCATAGCGTGGTAACATGTTAAATACAAGAGTAGCCCACTTTGTGAGCTTCTCATATGGCGTTGTTCCCTTTGGACGCCTTTTGGGTTGCCTCTTATTCTGTTCTTCGCCGGATTCCGATTCGGAACCTTCCGGCTTCTGCATCCTTCTTTTCCGGCTTGGCACCGCAAGGAAGCCATCCAGATCATCCCTGATAGTGTCGGGGAGGGGTGAATCCTCCCCTTCAGATACCAGGGTCTCCTCTCTCTCTATCAGGTCCTTAATGACCTCGTCGCTCGTCATCTTTTTTGTTTGTTTATTTTTGTTAGATCTTGCCATACTTGATCCCACGAGTAGGGACGAAATGAAGTCGCCCTCCCGGGTGACGCCCTTTCCAGGAGGGAAGGCTGAATACAACGAGGTTCGCCAGGTGCCTCGAGGTTGGCCGCTAAGGGTTGGTGCACCCACCAACCACGGACCATCGCAAGGACGGCCCGCACCCCTTCGCCGCGCACCATAACTTAAGGTTTCGGATTTATTAGAGAGGTTTATCTCCTCGCGGACCGGCCGGTTAAGGCAAGCCCCCCGACCGGTTATGCTTCGCGTACCACTGGGTGGATGTCCCCAGTGGGTCGTTGCTAGACATACCGGCTACGGTATTTGACGACTCCGCGGTCCGTACGGTATAAAATACCGCCCGGACGCTCGCAGGAGAGTCGCGCCAGAGCCTCGTTGGCAAACTCGAAAGTTTCCCAGGGTACACCACGTGGAGGAGAGGTTGGCTGTGCCAGAATGAAGCTGTGCACCTGTATACCCCAGTAGATAGGGACAGAGGGAATCTCGTTAATCCATTCATGCGCGTCACTAATTAGATGACGAGGCATTTGGCTACCTTAAGAGAGTCATAGTTACTCCCGCCGTTTACCCGCGCTTTTTTGAATTTCTTCACGTTGACATTCAGAGCACTGGGCAGAAATCACATTGCGTCAACACCCGCGGGGGCCATCGCAATGCTTTGTTTTAATTAGACAGTCGGATTCCCCTAGTCCGTGCCAGTTCTGAGCTGAGCGTTGAATGGCGGCCGAAGAGGACGAACGCTACGCGAAAGCCTCGCAGCAAGGAAGATCCGCGGGAGGCCAAGGCTCGGGACCGAGCTCGGATCCCTGCACGTTGCCGTACATGTTCACCTCGCCCAGGCCCGGCACGTCAGCCAGACCCGCTTCCCGACCAAGCCCGACACGCCCCGCTCCTCAGAGCCAATCCTTATTCCGAAGTTACGGATCCAATTTGCCGACTTCCCTTACCTACATTAATCTATCGACTAGAGGCTCTTTACCTTGGAGACCTGCTGCGGATATGGGTACGAACCGGCGCGACACCTCCACGTGGCCCTCTCCTGGATTTTCAAGGTCCGAGGGGAAGATCCGGACACCGCCGCAACTGCGGTGCTCTTCGCGTTCCAAACCCTATCTCCCTGCTAGAGGTTTCCAGGGAACTCGAACGCTTATACAGAAAAGAAAACTCTCCCCGGATCTCCCGACGGCGTCTCCAGGTCATTTTGGGTTACCCCGACGAACACTCTTACGAGGGCCCGAATGGTATGCGGTTCCGCTGCCGGGTTCCGGAATAGAAACCGGATTCCCTTTCGCCCGATGGGTGTGTACTTTTTGTCTCTCTCTCTCGTATTGATCGTGTATAAAATAAAAAAACACCTCATCTACATAGGATTTCTCTTAGGGCTTAGGATCGACTGACTCGTGTGCAACGGCTGTTCACACGAAACCCTTCTCCACGTCAGTCCTCCAGGGCCTCGCTGGAGTATTTGCT
>NW_027475213.1:12500-20000 GCF_051020985.1 Nomia melanderi | reverse complement strand
ATAAAAATACACCTCCCGAAAGAGAGTATATGGTGATTCTTTTTATATATATATATATATTTCGAAATACAACTGAACGTGGCGGAAGCGCACGGTGGTGGTCCAGCGAGGACACGCGACGACGGGGAATAAGAACTATTCGACCCGTTACGAATACGCATGCTCGTCCCGCACGATTTTAACACACACCGTGTTTTTCTCCAGTCGTCAAAGCGTTCGTGCGTCGAATTCGAAAAATAAAAAAAAAAGAAAAACACCTTTTCTCTCTCTCGGGGTAAAAGAGTCGATGTGTATTGTGTATAAAGGTTCTGCGAGAAGTCTCGTTTTGACGTGTGTTCCGCCGATAACGACGATCCTCCGAAACGGGGATACAGAAACGTTACACCTCACAACACGATCTCCGTCTCTTCTCTATAGCAGAAACCGATAAAAATACACCTCCCGAAAGAGAGTATATGGTGATTCTTTTTATATATATATATTTCGAAATTCAACTGAACGTGGCGGAAGCGCACGGTGGTGGTCCAGCGAGGACACGCGACGACGGGGAATAAGAACTATTCGACCCGTTACGAATACGCATGCTCGTCCCGCACGATTTTAACACACACCGTGTTTTTCTCCAGTCGTCAAAGCGTTCGTGCGTCGAATTCGAAAAATAAAAAAAAGAAATACACCTTTTCTCTCTCTCTCGGGGTAAAAAGAGTCGATGTGTATTGTGTATAAAGGTTCTGCTGCGAGAAGTCTCGTTTTGCCGTGTGTTTCGGTAACGACGATCCTCCGAAACGTACATCTCATTCGTAAGAGAGGAAGAAAACAATCTCCCTGGGGCCAGTCGGTAATATACCGACATACGACGTGTCGTGCACATCCGTCTCACGCACGGTATACAAAATATGAATAAAACGTGTGTAGTCTCTCTCTCTCTCGACTTCTTAATATTTTCTTTCACCTCTGACGCATCATTTCAGGTGACGTCGGGAGCGCGGGAAAAAAAATTTTTCTAAACACACGAAACCGTTCATCTCACGAACAGCCGAAAAAGTTGTCGCTCAGATCCATATCGCAGTGGAGCGGTATCCGCGGGCGGTCGTAATTGAACGACGCACGACGCCGCGAACACTCACGCGAGTCCATACAAACGATTCCGATCGTTTTGCAACAACTAGAACGTACACTGTCCGTGAAATTCACAGAATTTTCGCGTGTCCGCGACAAACGCCGACGAGACACCCATCGTTCGCTCGTACGTAGCATCCTTCTCTTAACCCGACTCAGAAACGTTCTTTGCGCCCTTCGGTAAAAAAACGTTCGATCCGAAGAGGTGAACGACGGCGGGGATTTGACAGAGCTACGCAAGCAGTGTATGGTACGTAAACGACCCTCAGCCAGGCGTGGTCCAGGAATTGTATCCGTGGACCGCAATGTGCGTTCGAAATGTCGATGTTCATGTGTCCTGCAGTTCACACGTTGACGCGCAATTAGCTGCGTTCTTCATCGACCCACGAGCCAAGTGATCCACCGTTCAGGGTAATCGTATAAATTTTATATTTCACATATATAATTTTATTCTCATTTGTTCGACCTAATATCTCTCTTCTTTCAAAGAGAAGATAAAAGTTGATACCTGAATCTCCGACCAGCGCGCGAAGGAGATTCAGGCGTCGCCTTGGAGACGACACCGAAGCCTTTCGAGACGAAAAACGTTCAAGTAATATGTATATATTTCTCGACGTTCCGGGCGTATAGTGCATTCAAAAACCCGCGAAAGACGCAGAAGACTCGCACGCGTGGAAACGACGGGGATATATTTTGTATCCTACCCGATACTGAATCCATCGCGTGCAGTCGACCCTCGCGTTCTTCCGATCAGACGCATCTATTGTTGCGCGCATGTTTTCGCGTCGCATCGCGCGAAACGTTGCACGAATCGTACCGATCGATCGATTGAAAGCAAATAATGAAAAAAGACTTCACAGCTGGCTCTTTGCCGGTCATTCGTCCCATGTTATCTCTTGCCGCGAAATTGGCGCGCAAGAGTTGGGTGTCAGACGCGCGGCTTTAAAACGAGCTTCACGGCCGGTCCCTTCGTTACCGCTTTCGTTCTTTCTCTCGGAACGACCATGAACGAACACGACGAGCGACGCTACGGCATACACACGTCCACGGATTCGATTAAAAAAACAGACTTCACAGCTGGCTCTTTGCCGGTCATTCGTCCCATATTATCTCTTGCCGCGAAATTGGCGCGCAAGAGTTGGGTGTCAGACGCACGGCTTTAAAACGAGCTTCACGGCCGGTCCTCTCAATTCCGTGTACGGTACACGCAAGATGCGGGTTCCACTTCCAGACTACCCGGTCCCTTCTCTCTACGAGAATCGATAGTAGAAGAACGGCTCGAAAACGCGTCTCAGAGACTAGGGGAAAAGAAGCGGTATGCGAGCGAAACGAAAACGCATTATGGAAACGTCGCGAAACAATGTTCGACGGTTGCTCGGTTCCAATCGTGCGGCCGTTTCAATTTCTCGTGCGCTTCACCGTCCCTCCGTAACTCTGGCCGATCGCGTATACCGAAGAGCCGACACGCGCAAAAACCACAGGCATTGTATACTGTATATATATATGTTACAGTCACAGCCTTCGCGCGTTTTACTCTCCGACGCGGGGTTTCCACGACGAAAGAGAGACAGTTTCGTGGCGGGTGACTCGGCCGAATCGCTACGACGGGTATTTCTATTATAGAACGAATCATCGCCACCCTTTACCAGTGCCCGACGAAGGAATCACAAGGTCATCTGGAGTTTACAATGCCAGCGACGGTAATTCCAACGAAGACCCGATAAGTCAACTCATCGTTCTATTTCTCCCCGTACAGAAAAGCGAATCGACGCTAACGCACCTCGCGCAAGCACGAACGTTCTCTTCGCGTGGATCATCCCATCGTCGAAAGATGTAAAGACGCATTGGAGATCGTGGTCTCTGGCGGGCTCATTGCACGCCCCACTGCATATCTTTCCTCGAATCGAGAATGATTCGTCCACTAAGGCTGCGAAACTACGCGTCGAGGAAACTAGGGGAAAGAAGCGGGATGCGAGCGAAACGACAATACATTATGGAAACGTCGCGAAACAATGTTCGGCGGTTGCTCGTTTCCTCCTGCGGACGTTTCATTGCTCGGGCGCTTCACGTCCCTCCGTAACCTTCGCGCGATCGCGTGCCCCGGAGAGCCGGCAACCGGTGAACCACAGGCGTATAAACTATAGTCTTCTATAGCAAGCCTTCGGCGGTTACTCTCCGACGCGGGGATTCCACGACGAGAGAGAATTTCGTGGCGGGTGACATCGGTCGAAACGCTACGACGGGTATTTCTATTATAGAACGAATCATCGCCACCCTTTACCAGTGCCCGACGAAGGAATCACAAGGTCATCTGGAGTTTACAATGCCAGCGACGGTAATTCCAACGAAGACCCGATAAGTCAACTCATCGTTCTATTTCTCCCCGTACAGACAAGCGAATCAACGCTATCGCACCTCACGCATGCACGAACGTTCTCTTCGCGTGAATCGTCCCATCGTCGAAAGATATAGCCGCTTGGAGATCGTGGCCCATCAAGTTCTTCCGTAACTCCTGCGCGATCGCGTACCCCGGAGAGCAGGCAACCGGTGAACCACAGGCGTATAAACTATAGTCTTCTATAGCAAGCCTTCGCGTTTACTCTACGACGCGGGGATTCCACGACGAGAGAGATTTTCGTGGCGGGTGACACGGCCGAATCGCTACGACGGGTATTTCTATTATAGAACGAATCATCGCCACCCTTTACCAGTGCCCGACGAAGGAATCACAAGGTCATCTGGAGTTTACAATGCCAGCGACGGTAATTCCAACGAAGACCCGATAAGTCAACTCATCGTTCTATTTCTCCCCGTACAGAAAAGCGAATCGGCGCTATCGCACCTCACGCAAGCAGGAATGATCTCTTCGCGTGGATCGTCCCATCGTCGAAAGATGTAAGACGTACAGAAATCGTGGTCCATCACGATTATTCGTAACTCTCCGAGTCGCGTATCTGAGAGTAGGGCAAACGGAGAACCACAGGCATAAATAATACTATATATTTCTTATATATAGTTAGCCTTCGCGTTTTACTCTCCGACATGGGGATTCCACGACGAGAGAGAGTTTCGTGGCGGGTGACTCGGCCGAATCGCTACGACGGGTATTTCTATTATAGAACGAATCATCGCCACCCTTTACCAGTGCCCGACGAAGGAATCACAAGGTCATCTGGAGTTCACAATGCCAGCGACGGTAATTCCAACGAAGACCCGATAAGTCAACTCATCGTTCTATTTCTCCCCGTACAGAAAAGCGAATCGACGCTATCGCACCTCGCGCGAGCACGTAACTACTCTTCGCGTGGATCGTCCCATCGTCGAAAGATGTAAGACGC
The DNA here is from genome assembly GCF_051020985.1 of Nomia melanderi. NCBI lineage: Eukaryota > Metazoa > Arthropoda > Insecta > Hymenoptera > Halictidae > Nomia > Nomia melanderi. Next base: position 15,543 of record NW_027475213.1, on the reverse strand, counting down.
ACGGAAATCGTGGCCCATCAACGTTTTTTTGTAACTCTGCCGATCGCGTATCACAGAGCCGAGACGCACATACCACAGGCGTATAATACCGTTTTCTTTCGTATGGTAAGCCTTCGCGTTTACTCTTCGGCGCGGGGTTTCCACGTCGAGAGAGACTTTCGTGGCGGGTGACATCGGTCGAAACGCTACGACGGGTATTACTATTATAGAACGAATCATCGCCACCCTTTACCAGTGCCCGACGAAGGAATCACAAGGTCATCTGGAGTTTACAATGCCAGCGACGGTAATTCCAACGAAGACCCGATAAGTCAACTCAACGTTCTATTTCTCCCCGTACAGAAAAGCGAATCGACGCTGTTGCACCTCACGCAAGCACGAACGTTCTCTTCGCGTGGATCGTCCCATCGTCGAAAGATGTAAGACGCACGGAAATCGTGGCACATCACGTGTTTTCGGAACTCTGTCGACCGCGTATCTCAGAGACGACGCGCGCGAACCACTGGCATATACTATTATATATCGCGTTTTACCCTCCGACGCGGGGATTCCACGACGAGAGAGAGTTTCGTGAGCGGGTTGACTCGGAAGAAACGCTACGACGGGTATTTCTATTATAGAACGCATCATCGCCACCCTTTACCAGTGCCCGACGAAGGAATCACAAGGTCATCTGGAGTTTACAATGCCAGCGACGGTAATTCCAACGAAGACCCGATAAGTCAACTCAACGTTCTATTGCTCCCCGTACAGAAAAGCGAATCGACGCAATCGCACCATACGCGTGCACGTAACAACTCTTCGCGTGGATCGTCCCATCGTCGAGAGACGTGAGTTTCCATACTATGAATTCGCGTTTTACTCTCCGACGCGGGGATTCCACGACGAGAGAGAGTTTCGTGAGCGGGTTGACTCGGAAGAAACGCTACGACGGGTATTTCTATTATAGAACGCATCATCGCCACCCTTTACCAGTGCCCGACGAAGGAATCACAAGGTCATCTGGAGTTTACAATGCCAGCGACGGTAATTCCAACGAAGACCCGATAAGTCAACTCAACGTTCTATTGCTCCCCGTACAGAAAAGCGAATCGACGCAATCGCACCATACGCGTGCACGTAACAACTCTTCGCGTGGATCGTCCCATCGTCGAGAGACGTAAGTTTCCATACTATGAATTCGCGTTTTACTCTCCGACGCGGGGATTCCACGACGAGAGAGAGTTTCGTGAGCGGGTTGACTCGGAAGAAACGCTACGACGGGTATTTCTATTATAGAACGCATCATCGCCACCCTTTACCAGTGCCCGACGAAGGAATCACAAGGTCATCTGGAGTTTACAATGCCAGCGACGGTAATTCCAACGAAGACCCGATAAGTCAACTCAACGTTCTATTTCTCCCCGTACAGAAAAGCGAATCGACGCAATCGCACCATACGCGTGCACGTAAACAACTCTTCGCGTGGATCGTCCCATCGTCGAGAGACGTAAGTTTTCATAGTATTAATTCGCGTTTTACTCTCCGACGCGGGGATTCCACGACGAGAGAGAGTTTCGTGAGCGGGTTGACTCGGAAGAAACGCTACGACGGGTATTTCTATTATAGAACGCATCATCGCCACCCTTTACCAGTGCCCGACGAAGGAATCACAAGGTCATCTGGAGTTTACAATGCCAGCGACGGTAATTCCAACGAAGACCCGATAAGTCAACTCAACGTTCTATTTCTCCCCGTACAGAAAAGCGAATCGACGCAATCGCACCATACGCGTGCACGTAAACAACTCTTCGCGTGGATCGTCCCATCGTCGAGAGACGTAAGTTTTCATAGTATGAATTCGCGTTTTACTCTCCGACGCGGGGATTCCACGACGAGAGAGAGTTTCGTGAGCGGGTTGACTCGGAAGAAACGCTACGACGGGTATTTCTATTATAGAACGCATCATCGCCACCCTTTACCAGTGCCCGACGAAGGAATCACAAGGTCATCTGGAGTTTACAATGCCAGCGACGGTAATTCCAACGAAGACCCGATAAGTCAACTCAACGTTCTATTACTCCCCGTACAGAAAAGCGAATCGACGCAATCGCACCATACGCGTGCACGTAACAACTCTTCGCGTGGATCGTCCCATCGTCGAGAGACGTAAGTTTCCATACTATGAATTCGCGTTTTACTCTCCGACGCGGGGATTCCACGACGAGAGAGTGTTTCGTGAGCGGGTTGACTCGGAAGAAACGCTACGACGGGTATTTCTATTATAGAACGCATCATCGCCACCCTTTACCAGTGCCCGACGAAGGAATCACAAGGTCATCTGGAGTTTACAATGCCAGCGACGGTAATTCCAACGAAGACCCGATAAGTCAACTCAACGTTCTATTGCTCCCCGTACAGAAAAGCGAATCGACGCAATCGCACCATACGCGTGCACGTAACAACTCTTCGCGTGGATCGTCCCATCGTCGAGAGACGTAAGTTTCATAAGTAAGCCTTCGGCGTTTTACTCTCCGACGCGGGGATTCCACGACGAGAGAGTGTTTCGTGGCGGGTGACTAGGCCGAAACGCTACGACGGGTATTTCTATTATAGAACGAATCATCGCCACCCTTTACCAGTGCCCGACGAAGGAATCACAAGGTCATCTGGAGTTTACAATGCCAGCGACGGTAATTCCAACGAAGACCCGATAAGTCAGCTCATCGTTCTATTTCTCCCCGTACAGAAAAGCGAATCGACGCTATCGCACCTCGCGCGAGCACGTAACAACTCTTCGCGTGGATCGTCCCATCGTCGAGAGACGTAAGACGCACGGAAATCGTGGTTCATCGCGTCTTTTCCTACTCTCTTGAATCGCAATTTCGTATAGAGCCTACACACGCGAACCACCGGCATATACTATTTCTTCTCTCATAGTAAGCCTTCGCGCGTTTTACTCTCCGACGCGGGGATTCCACGACGAGAGAGTGTTTCGTGGCGGGTGTCTCGGCCGAATCGCTACGACTGGTATTTCTATTATAGAACGAATCATCGCCACCCT
>NW_027475213.1:5000-10000 GCF_051020985.1 Nomia melanderi | reverse complement strand
AATCTTTGAGACAAGCATATGACTACTGGCAGGATCAACCAGGGAGCTTCGAGTAAATTTTCATCATACGAAGCAAAAATATGTATGTATATATATATCTTAGTCGCCGACTCTCTCCCCTTAAGAGTCGGATCGACGATACTTTTTCTCGTCTTTAAGACAGTTCTCTTTCTCCTCTCTCTTCTCTCTACTCTCTTCTCTCTTCTCTTTCGAGTTGGTAAATTTCGCTCCACTATTAGATTACCAACTCCGCACGAATTACCACATGGGTATATCCGCGCATATACATCAGGAGGACCTCCAAAAATTTCAAACTCTCCCGTGTATCTCTCCGAGATCTTTTTAGAAGAAAAAGAATCTCGGATGTCACATCGACTTTCAGGTTTGTAAGCACGTATGCTCGAGCGCTCTCCATCGTGTAAGCACGGACATAACGCACGAAGTCCGAAGACCGCGTACGTTAACATGCTGGACATATCGAGAAAGCGCGAACCATGCTAGGCGTACCCATGTCGAGGCCCTCGCGTTAAAGATCATACTCTTCTTTTCGTTCTCTCTTCTTTGCCCAGAAATAATATATATTTCTTATAATATATACCTCTTAGTTTATGTATTTCTCTCTTAGGACACCTCAATTTTATATGTATATATTATATTTCATTCGAACAATTTTTGTTCGTCGCCCCTTTTTGTGTGTAGTATTTCGTTTGGTCTTTGCCATTAAATTTTTGTATACGAAAAATATATTTTCGCTCGGATAGAAAACCCCTTTTGGGTTTCTGAGAGTTGATGTGAGAGTCGTACAAGTATAACGAATATACGTTGTATCCAACCCAACATTCTGGGCTTACCACATAAGGGCCATTCGGTCTGAGACACCGACCCGTGGTCATGCTGTGTAGAGAAAAATTCGCAACGGAACGCGGTACAGAACAGTCGAGGAATGGACCTCGAGGAGCTGAACGACTGCTTCTCGACCGAGATCGTAGAATAGCCGCTCGCCCGCCGCTGCGCCGACCGGTCCGCTCGAACCGACGTGCTCTCTTATAGTAACCAAACGGGCGGCCGCGACGACCGCGGCGCCGGCCGCTCAGCACGGGCGCTTATGGTGGTAAACTGCCGCGCGTACAGACCAACCGGCCGGGCTGCTGGTACTTAGCCGCTGAAACTATGGTCGATTCGAACATATATTAACATACGATTTTTATTCGATAAATCGTTATTGTACATATTAAACGTTAGTTTCCACCGAAAGAAAAATTTTTTAGAATTTTTTTTTTCCAAAAATTGCAAGAGTAAACTTTTTTAATATTCGATTTAAAAATTTTTAAATGCTTAATCCTTACATTAAACTACTGGGAGAACTCAGAAATCATAATGAAAAAAATTACAAAAATTTATTTTTCTCAGAAACTCCGAAAAACAGAGTGGTCGAATCCGTGCAAGCCGGAATTTTTCTAAGTCCCCACGGTCAAGAGTAAACTTTTTTAATAAGCGTTTTAAAATTATTTCAATGTTTAATCCATGCGTAAACATGACGTTTATTAACGTTTTTAACATTAAAAAAAATTACAAAAATTTATTTTTCAAAAAAAATGGAAAAAACCGATTCGTCGGAGCGAGGTGTCCAGCCCGTGCGGTAATTCCAGCAGGCGAATCGGACTTCCCGAAATTTTTCTAAGTCCCACGGTCGACACCAACTTTTTTAATAAGCGTTTTAAAATTATTTCAATGTTTAATCCATGCGTAAACATGACGTTTATTAACGTTTTTAACATTAAAAAAAATTACAAAAATTTATTTTTCAAAAAAAATGGAAAAAACCGATTCGTCGGAGCGAGGTGTCCAGCCCGTGCGGTAATTCCAGCAGGCGAATCGGAATTCCCGAAATTTTTCTAAGTCCCACGGTCGACACCAACTTTTTTAATAAGCGTTTTAAAATTATTTCAATGTTTAATCCATGCGTAAACATGACGTTTATTAACGTTTTTAACATTAAAAAAAATTACAAAAATTTATTTTTCAAAAAAAATGGAAAAAACCGATTCGTCGGAGCGAGGTGTCCAGCCCGTGCGGTAATTCCAGCAGGCGAATCGGAATTCCCGAAATTTTTCTAAGTCCCACGGTCGACACCAACTTTTTTAATAAGCGTTTTAAAATTATTTCAATGTTTAATCCATGCGTAAACATGACGTTTATTAACGTTTTTAACATTAAAAAAAATTACAAAAATTTATTTTTCGGAAAAAATGGAAAAAACCGATTCGTCGGAGCGAGGTGTCCAGCCCGTGCGGTAATTCCAGCAGGCGAATCGGACTTCCCGAAATTTTTCTAAGTCCCACGGTCGACACCAACTTTTTTAATAAGCGTTTTAAAATTATTTCAATGTTTAATCCATGCGTAAACATGACGTTTATTAACGTTTTTAACATTAAAAAAAATTACAAAAATTTATTTTTCAAAAAAAATGGAAAAAACCGATTCGTCGGAGCGAGGTGTCCAGCCCGTGCGGTAATTCCAGCAGGCGAATCGGACTTCCCGAAATTTTTCTAAGTCCCACGGTCGACACCAACTTTTTTAATAAGCGTTTTAAAATTATTTCAATGTTTAATCCATGCGTAAACATGACGTTTATTAACGTTTTTAACATTAAAAAAAATTACAAAAATTTATTTTTCGGAAAAAATGGAAAAAACCGATTCGTCGGAGCGAGGTGTCCAGCCCGTGCGGTAATTCCAGCAGGCGAATCGGACTTCCCGAAATTTTTCTAAGTCCCACGGTCGACACCAACTTTTTTAATAAGCGTTTTAAAATTATTTCAATGTTTAATCCATGCGTAAACATGACGTTTATTAACGTTTTTAACATTAAAAAAAATTACAAAAATTTATTTTTCGGAAAAAATGGAAAAAACCGATTCGTCGGAGCGAGGTGTCCAGCCCGTGCGGTAATTCCAGCAGGCGAATCGGACTTCCCGAAATTTTTCTAAGTCCCACGGTCGACACCAACTTTTTTAATAAGCGTTTTAAAATTATTTCAATGTTTAATCCATGCGTAAACATGACGTTTATTAACGTTTTTAACATTAAAAAAAATTACAAAAATTTATTTTTCAAAAAAAATGGAAAAAACCGATTCGTCGGAGCGAGGTGTCCAGCCCGTGCGGTAATTCCAGCAGGCGAATCGGACTTCCCGAAATTTTTCTAAGTCCCACGGTCGACACCAACTTTTTTAATAAGCGTTTTAAAATTATTTCAATGTTTAATCCATGCGTAAACATGACGTTTATTAACGTTTTTAACATTAAAAAAAATTACAAAAATTTATTTTTCGGAAAAAATGGAAAAAACCGATTCGTCGGAGCGAGGTGTCCAGCCCGTGCGGTAATTCCAGCAGGCGAATCGGACTTCCCGAAATTTTTCTAAGTCCCACGGTCGACACCAACTTTTTTAATAAGCGTTTTAAAATTATTTCAATGTTTAATCCATGCGTAAACATGACGTTTATTAACGTTTTTAACATTAAAAAAAATTACAAAAATTTATTTTTCAAAAAAAATGGAAAAAACCGATTCGTCGGAGCGAGGTGTCCAGCCCGTGCGGTAATTCCAGCAGGCGAATCGGACTTCCCGAAATTTTTCTAAGTCCCACGGTCGACAACAACTTTTTTAATAAGCGTTTTAAAATTATTTCAATGTTTAATCCATGCGTAAACATGACGTTTATTAACGTTTTTGACATTAAAAAAAATTACAAAAATTTATTTTTCGGAAAAAATGGAAAAAACCGATTCGTCGGAGCGAGCTGTCCAGGCCGTGCGGTAATGCCAGCAGGCGATCCGGGGTACTCGAAATTTTTCTAAGTCCCGACGGTCAAGAGTAAACTTTTTCATCACATATTTCAAAATTTTTTTAATGTTTAATCCACGCATAAAAACGCAGTTTATTAACGTTTTTAACGTTGAGAAAATTGACAAAAATTTTTTTTTCACTGAAAATGGAAAAAATGTATCGGTCGATGCGGGCTATCCAGGCCGTGCGGTAATTCCAGCAGGCGATCCGGGGTACTCGAAATTTTTCTAAGTCCCGACGGTCAAGAGTAAACTTTTTCATCACATATTTCAAAATTTTTTTAATGTTTAATCCACGCATAAAAACGCAGTTTATTAACGTTTTTAACGTTGAGAAAATTGACAAAAATTTTTTTTTCACTGAAAATGGAAAAAATGTATCGGTCGATGCGGGCTGTCCATGCCGTGCGGTAATTCCAGCCGGCGATCCGAGGTACTCGAAATTTTTCTAAGTCCGAACGGTCAAGAGTAAACTTTTTCATCACATATTTCAAAATTTTTTTAATGTTTAATCCACGCATAAAAACGCAGTTTATTAACGTTTTTAACGTTGAGAAAATTGACAAAAATTTTTTTTTCACTGAAAATGGAAAAAATGTATCGGTCGATGCGGGCTATCCAGGCCGTGCGGTAATTCCAGCAGGCGATCCGGGGTACTCGAAATTTTTCTAAGTCCCGACGGTCAAGAGTAAACTTTTTCATCACATATTTCAAAATTTTTTTAATGTTTAATCCACGCATAAAAACGCAGTTTATTAACGTTTTTAACGTTGAGAAAATTGACAAAAATTTTTTTTTCACTGAAAATGGAAAAAATGTATCGGTCGATGCGGGCTGTCCAGGCCGTGCGGTAATTCCAGCCGGCGATCCGAGGTACTCGAAATTTTTCTAAGTCCGAACGGTCAAGAGTAAACTTTTTCATCACATATTTCAAAATTTTTTCAATGTTTAATCCACGCATAAAAACGCAGTTTATTAACGTTTTTAACGTTGAGAAAATTGACAAAAATTTTTTTTTCACTGAAAATGGAAAAAATGTATCGGTCGATGCGGGCTGTCCAGGCCGTGCGGTAATTCCAGCCGGCGATCCGAGGTACTCGAAATTTTTCTAAGTCCGAACGGTCAAGAATAAACTTTTTTATTACATGTTT